>NC_056728.1:124975945-125095945 GCF_019279795.1 Protopterus annectens
CACAGAAGGCACACACCCTCACATTCTTGCACCTACCTGTATGTCTTTAAAACTCACTTGACTATAGGGAGGACATGCAGACTCCACACAGAAGGCACTCTAGCCAAGAATCCAACTGGAGAACCTTTTGCTGTGAGGCAACAATGCTAACCGCTGCACCACCACAGCCTAACCTTACTGAAAACTTGAAACCTTCCAAATAGTTTCCCTAGGTCATAGGCTCATAGGATCATAGGATGTTACTAGGCTATTAGCCCTGAAGCCCTTATAAGCCTAGCCAAGAGTTTAGCCAATGTTTAGACAAGTCTATGGTATATTTGTGATGCACAGTATAATGTCATCTGCAAACAATGCAATCTTTCCTCATGTGTTTCCCCATTTATAACCTGCTATTTCTGATAGTCTAATATCCCTTTCTCAGTGTTCCAAATAACAGTGGTGAGAGCAGAAAACCTTCTCTAGTAACTCTTGATAATATTAATGACTTGGACATGTGTCCTGTGTATTTTGTGTTTGGTTGGGATCCCTTATAAATCTCAAATACTATATACACTCACATGGGAAACTAAACACTACCAAGGTCTTTTTTATAAATCCCCAACTGACCCTGTCAAAGGATTTATCCTCATCTAAATCTATTAATGTTATAATATTTTATTTAAATATCATAGCAATGTTTTGGATCATCCATGTCCTGTTTATGTCGTCAAATGTCTGACTTCCTTCTATGAAATTGCATTGACCCAGCTTTATTATTCAGGGAAGGGGTATTGCTAGTCTTTCAGCTAGAGACAGATCATGGTCAAATGGGTTCCTTGGCAGTACAATGGACCACCCTTCCTCCACTGCACCCTACCAGCTTGCCTCCCCCATCATGCCCCCATTCCATCAGCGCCATACCAATATCCCACTATTTGTCTGTCTCACTCTATCCAATTGCCATAAAACACTGTTAAAACCAATTTTTACTTTTACAATTACTATAAAAATTCTACTATTGCAATAACAAAAAATTTGAATTTGAAACTTGTTTTTATTTCAAGTTTCACACAAAAATGATAGCCATTTACTAGCAAAATTAAAAAAAAACCTGTGTGTGCATGTGTGTGTGTGTGTGTGTGTGTGTGTGTGTGTGTGTGTGTGTGTGTGTGTGTGTGTGTGTGTGTGTGGGTATCTGTATATATGTATGTGTGCTGTGCTTCTGTACATGAACACACACACACACACACACACACACACACACACATACAAACACATACGTACGCATGCACACACACACATGCATTTGTGTGTGTGTGTGTGTGTGTGTGTGTGTGTGTGTGTGTGTGTGTGTGTGTGTGTGTGTGTGTGTGTGTGTGTGTGTGTGTTAGTCCAGAACCAGTCCATCCACTTCAAAACCTATTTTAACTTTCAGGATTGCTTTGTATACTCAGCAGTCACCATCTGCAGCTCAGTCTCAACAAATCAGGGAAAAATCCAGAAATAATTAGCATGAATCAGGGTCAGGGATATTTAAATTATTTTTACTTTTAACTTGAAACAAACAGAAAAAGAAAAAGTGAATTAATATACATTTTCTGAAGTAAAAGACCTCTATAACTCTAATTATTGTCATTCATTAAGTGTAATTTACCACTTTCTTCAAAAGCAATCAGTTTTAGTTGAGATTAGAGGGACAGCCTTTTTCCTTTGACCTCTGGGTTAAGCTAAATATTAGCATGCATTTTCTGAAGCATTGGAGAAAGTCTGACTCTGGAACTCAAATGTATGTCAGTATTTAGGGGCTTCAATTCTGAGTGATTAGCCAGAAAAAAAACAAGTTTTACTAGGAAGTGGAACAGTGAATACAGAGTCAGACCAAATATGAGGCAAAAACCTGGAAATTCTGTGAAAATCTGAAAGAGAATGAAGTACTGCTCACACACACACACACACACACACACACACACACACACACACACACACACATTTCACATACTGCACACAGCATTTGATAGCACAGGGCCCACTCCTATCTTGTCTTTATCTGCATTGTTTTTGTTCAGTAAATGACTTCTTGGAGCAGCAGCAAGTTAAGTGACTTACTTACCAGTTTTTCAGGAACAACACTTAACTTGCACTTGTCCATTCCATTCCTGTGGCTGTTGGATGGGGAGTCAGCACTCCAGTCTGTTGCAATAGTAAGTAACAGCTCAGCCGAGTGGCTCTTGTCTCTCACTTGCAACTGGCTGGCACAGATCTTTTCTTTTTTATTCAAAAGCAGGGCAGGTGGACTAGGGCAATAAGTTCAAATGAATAAGCACAGCAGCATTATAAGCAATTTTAAACCTGCTACTGTGCTGCACACCTCTGGGTGAGCCAGCTGAACCATTATCGTGTTGTCTGGAGAGAAACAAACCAAATGGGTTGAGGGAAGAGTGAGAAAGGATAGTAAGTAGCCGATAGATCATGGATGGAAGAAGAAGAGGTTAGACAGGACCCACTAGTTTTTAAACTGTATCTAATTCTTCCTGCTGCATGACAAAAAATCAAAAAAGAAAAGCTCCAATAAAGGAACATAGTGCCCCACACCCTCCTACCCAAACAGAAGAAGCCAATGAGATGCCATCACTTGCTAGCTAAGAAGAGGACACATGCATATAGCAGGGACCTCATCAAGGAGGAAGTAAACAGGTAGGTGGATAGGAATCATTGATTTAAAATAGAACAAAATTTGTGTTTTTAAATTATTTATTATTTATTTTTTTGCCTTTTCAGACCCTTCTTGTCATCAATGAGTTCTAGGCAACTGCCTAGGTCACCTAGTGCTGGATCTGGTTCTGCTTTCAGTAATACTATCATGAAAACCTTATAATCATGATTTGAAATTGAGATGGATCAAGACAATTGTGGACCAGTCAGATCCTACCACTCCTTTGAATAACCACCAGCACTGCCTCATGTCAATTGGAAGGTACCCTCCCCCCCAAATGAGTATTATTAAATATGTTCTTCCTAATCTTGATTAATATATATCCTTTACTTTTCCCGGTTTAGTTTGGGATTTCATTCCATTTCTGGTGTTTTTCCCTGTGTTTCAAATTGTATTTCAGCTTTCTATATCTTAGCCATCAAGGTATTATTGTCTTTGTCCATTAGTTTAGGTAGCTTTGACTTTTCTAAGTACCTCACCGTGCACTGTGTTTTTGCTTCCACTTTAAAATCATCTGTGTTTAAATTACTGTAGTAATTGACCATTACTTTTATTATTTTCTCTGGATCTAGTTCAGGTTTTCCATTATCTTGGTTCCTGATCTTAGCATTCTTTCCAACGTTTGATGCCTTAACCTTTGTGCTAACAATTTTGCTGTTTTAAAAACAAATTTGTCTCACAGCCTTTGACATGTATTCATTTAAGTTATATAAGTACTTTGGCAATGATTTTCTTGCTGCTTTCAGTTGTTCATAGGTTCATAGATTAGTACTAAGCTAACTGCCCTTGCGAGCCTTTTTAAGCCTAGCCAATTATCCCTTGTGAGATTCAAACCCTGCACCTTGCGTTTATAAGGTAAGCACCTTAACCATTAGGCCAGCCTCCCTCATTCATCTCATTTCGCTGACCAATTAGTACTTTTATATATCTGTAACTCCTTGACCTTTCCTATAGCTTCTATGTATTTGCTTTGTCTACCTACAATTATCCCAGTCCAAAAAAGTCCTTCATTATTAAAAACTTTTTTTTCTGGTATTATCTCTTAATTTCTAATAAATAAAAAATAAACATTCATAATCACCTTTCCCCTTCTTAAGTACAACTATAACTATATTTATACAATACTCTATGTACTCCTTTGTTACTCAAACGAAAACTCATCAGTGATACCAGTAATGTGTCAGTAATTCTGCCTCTCTCTTTTATAAGATAGTATCGTACCTGCCTCTGAATTGTTTTTTTTTTGTTTTTGTTTTTTTTTTTTGCACAGGTAAAATTCAGAAAATGTTTCCTTATTACATTTACCTATATCTAACTGCCATTTTCACTTTGCTGTTTGTAGTATGTGTCTATTTTACCTGATTCCAAATATAATTATTATTGATTTGTGGTATTCCTGTCACTCTGCTTTCTTTCTGAGCCCTTTTGGACATTTCTCCTTTAACGTCTGATGTCTTTCACTGCAAGTGAAAAGCCAGGGTTATTAACAACCTTGACAGCTTGTTCTGTCTTTGCCTAGAACCTTCTGTCAACCTCTGTTTACCTAAACTGGGGTTCTCTTTTGCAAACAATCCTCTTGGCTATCCTGGCTATGGTCCAGCATCTCTTTTTTGGAAACCTAGATATGATTTTATTTATTATTTATTTATTTATTTTGCATTAGTTGACCTGGATTGTCCGACTAAGCTGAAGAGCCCTTTTTTAGCGGAGGCCCGGGGAGAAAAGCTCCAACATATTATACAATTTTCATTATAAATTAGCATTAAACAGCAATGTTACAGATTATTACAAGGCATTAAGTAACAATACAATGTTATACAGTGTCAATAATCAGGAGTATAGCAAAACTATTTCAAGATGTATAAAAAGAAATATGTCATTAAGATGAGCATAGTTTTTGGGGTATGTGGTTAAAAAAAACACAGTTTTGTCATAATGTAGTTGCACGAAGGCAAGACAATTACAATAGAATGTTTCTCTGAGGCAATTTGCTTAATAGATTTTAGAAGACAGTAGAAAGAGTAGTCAAGGAAGATTAGAGAGAGCTAGTGAGAAGAGTGAGTTAAGGGCAGAAAGTAGATTAAGGTATGGGAAGTAGGGGATGTTAAGGAGGGAGAGTGCAGTGGCAGGACCGGTGACTTTTAAAGTGCTCTTTGGTGGCTGTCTTAAATTGTTTAGGATGTGATTTTGAGGTTACTGTCTCTTTATCTGAAGCAGTGATTTCTTTTTTCTTGCTGTTTCACTGCATGCCCAGTTATTCTTCTCCGGTACTTCTTTTCTCTTACTAATATCCTGAGTAACCCGATTTGGATCCATGTGTCTTCAGTCCTAGTGGGTAAAATACTCAGACTGCAGCTAGATGAAGAATCTTAATATGAAGTCACACGTCTTTGCAAATATTTATAGCAGGAATAAAAATGTTTGTCTAGCGGTGGGTCTGTGCTGAATAATCATTATTTCCAGGCACTTTTGTAACCCTCACTTTCAGGATTGTGTCCATTTTCAATAAACTTGAAAGGACTATTTCCTTTTGATTAAATGTCTACAGTTTAACTAGAATGGGATTGGGCTACTTTCAAATGATAATGCAAATCATTTGCATATTATGTTGACCTCTGTGACTTTGTACATGTCATTAATAAACGTGTTAAAAAGAAGAGGGCCTAGGATATCAAGAACACTGAGGTACTCTGAATGTCTCAAACAGAAATGTTTTATGAACTTTTTGATGCCTTAGAGAATATAAACAGTTGTATAGATAGATTTGAAACCATTTAACTGTATGTCTACTCAAGAAGTAATTAGGTAGTTTGTTAAATAATATTATGCAATACAATGCTGAATGCTTCTGATAAATCTAGGAAAATTCGGGCACCGGGCCTTGATGTTTTATTTGGTTTACCTCATTAAAAAAGATTAAAAATGTCGTTTTGGTGCTATGGTCAAGTCAAACTCCATGTTATATGTAGATAATATGATTACTTTTATGTGAAAACCTATTAATTGTTCATGTACACATATTCTATGATTTTGGGAGTGGTGATAAAATTACTCTGTTGTAATAAGCAGATAAGTCTGTTACACTACCAAATTTATGTAGAGGTATTACATAAGAATTTTTATTTCCAGATCTGTGGGTTATACTATTCTTTTAAAGACCTGTTGATTAGGATAGAGATAGGGTAAGCAATTGTTCCAGCAACATTTCAAAGGTATTCAGGTGGTAGGTTATCTGGTGACACATGTTTTTAATTTTGTTAATTTTTTACTTCTGTAGTACATATAGTGTTGAAACTGAAGGTACCAGTATCAGAAGTAGTATCTGAGCCAGCTTCCCGACGGGTTCATTGTTTAGAAGAGATGAAGCAACTATTATAAAATGTGGTTTCATACTGTAAGCTATATTGTAGTCATTATCTTGAAGTTTTGGTGTAGGTTCATTTTGCTTTCTTTGTTTAATTAAAGTGTTAATGACATGTCAATATTTTATTTATTTATTTTATTTTATTTGAATTTATTAATTGGGTTAGGTTACAGATAACAATTTCCAATGTCTTGTCAGCTCACCAGGGTTGTTGCTGTTGTTAAACATTGTACTGGATGATTTTTATGAGTAGTTGAATTTGTAAGTAATATGCCCCCAGATTTATGAAGCCATTTATAGCGTGCAGGATTAGTCTAAGAGCTATTTTCGTCAATATTGCCGACATGTGATCTAGGAACGAGCTCCCGGGATGTGCAATTGAGCTCTTAGACTAATCCTGCACAGACCAAGCTCCTGTATGCAAATTACCCTCATTTGCAGGTGAAAAACATGCAAATGAGGGTAATCTGTGATCCAGGAAGCCGGCAGCTGTCAGTGCAGGACAAGTGCAGTCTGCAGAAATATACTCGGTTAGTAACAGAGTACATTTCTGCAAACTACAAAACGGAGCTATGACAGCTCCAAATAAAGGCTGCATATTATTGAGGAAGCATGCCAGTGGCCAAGTAGAAGGCCATTGGTATTGCAAAATGTTTAAAAAATAAAAAAAAAAAACTTTTATTTTTTTTTTCGCCGATCTTGCCTGTTTAAGCATAGGGCAGTGGCGTGCAAACGGGATCGGGGGGGAATAATAAAATAAACCTAAAATAAGCATTCTAACTAAAATCAGTATTCTGCCATGCAAGTCAATGGCAGGCAGAAGACAACCTGGCCAGTGAGTAATGGTTGCTAAAGGGGGAGGCTCAGTGTAGGACATGTATCTATGCATTAGCAGGCAACCCTATGCAAATGAGGGGAAGGATAGTGAATCCCAGTTTTCCCCAGGGTGTGAGGCAGGTCCCAAAAGTGTAAGAGTATAAATAGCTGGGTGCAAGACTAGATTATAGGTGACATCATGGGGGGGAATGTCAGGCATACTGTAAGTGGATTGGAGCCCTGTGGCTAGGGATTGCTCCTAGCTTAGGGGCGTGTCTAAATCTGCCTAGCACTCTTTACAAAGTGTAAGCGGGTGTGCATGCTGCGCACCGGGTCTTACAGGAAGAAAAAAGAAGTTAAACCTGGAAAAAGCAGCTCTGTGCACATCTGAGCACTCTGTTTGCATGGCACGCACACGGGCTTAAACAGGAAGGCAATGGGAAGGGAAAACAGCAGTAGGGAGGTAATCAAGGAGAACTAGCTTAGCTGACAGGTGAAATGTATCAGAATCAGCCAATTACACAGGCAGCAGAACAGCCCAGCCCAGCACACCACTATAAACTATGCACACACCCTTCCCCCTTGTTTTTCCCAAAAACACTGCACCACTGGTGTATACGAACAGGGAAATTTTACAAAACGAAAGCAAGAGAAAAAACGTTAGGGGCTGCTTTTGCTATCATAAACCAGCATGTGCAAGAGGCTGAGGTTGGTGAGGATGTGAATGCTGCTGAGCAACCCACAGTGAGGAAACGGAGAAGAGTGTGCAGACCCAGGGTAACCTACCAAGGGCTACATGAGCTGGAGATAGTGGGGCGCTATAGGGTGGACAGGGACCTCCTGCAGCAAATTGTTGAGCTGTGCCAGCCATGCCTCACACACAGAACTAACAGAGGGGAACCCATCCCAGTGGATACCCAGGTATGTGTAGGCCTAAGAATACTAGCTACAGGTACCTTCCAAAGGCCAAATGGGGATATGATGGGGATTTCACAGGCATCAGCATCCAGGGTACTCTACCAGTTTCTGGATGCCATGTCAGCACAAGTCAGTGAGCACGTATATTTCCCCATCACCCATGAGGCATTGGCCAGCAATATGCGTCTCTTCCACCAAATAGCAGAATACCCTGAGGTAGTGGGTGCAATACACTGCACGCACATATGCATTAAAGCACCACCTGGTGAGCGGGGTAGGGTCTACATCAATCACAAGGGCTTCCCCTCCATCAACTGCCAGGTTGTGTGAGATGCCCAGGGCATAATAATGAATGTGTGTGCTGGCTGCCCTGGAAGCTACCATGATTCCCACATCTGGCATCTGATGCAGCTGTACAAGACATTTGCCAGTGGGGACATCCCACACAGTCACCTAGTGGGGGATGCTGGATATGCACTGGAGCCATGGCTGATGACACCCGTCAGAAATGCACACACACCTGAACAAGAACTCCATAATGAGGCACATGTACAAACACGAATCATAATAGAGCGTATGTTTGGGATGCTCGAGTCATGGTTCTGGTGCCTGGACACATCTGGTGGAGCCTTGCAGTACTCACCAATTACATGCATCCAAATTGTTCTGGTATGTGCCATGCTACACAATATGATCCTGCGGAAACAGCTGCAGCAGAAACAGGATGGGGTAGGGCCACACAGCCACCCCACCATTGCCAAGGCCTGCACAGGCACAGAGAGACTCGAAGGAAGAACAACCTGAGCCTGCCCCAGTAGGCAGAAGAAGGCATGCCAGTATGCCCTGGCCTTGGCAAAGAGGCAATGCATAGCACATGCACTGACACAGTAGGGACCCAGGGAATGACACCTCTCTCTGACTCGCACATACAGTAAAAGGGATGCCAAACATGACAGTACCTGTGCTCAACCATGTATAGGGAGTGTACTATGGGCATCCAACATAGCTAGCCCTGCAGCACCACCCTCAATACTGGGACACCCACAAGGTAAGTGCCTCTCACATGCCAGTTGGGGGGTCACATACCAAACAACAGTTACAGCCAGCAAGACAGGTGTAGACAAACACAAACAAATGCTGTACTATGGCCTCTGAATGAGTATTATGGGTAACCCCACCCCCAGGCCTACACAGACAGACTACAGCAGGCCAGGCAGTTGAATGTAAATTGTGAAGGATAGGAAGTCAGAAACTAATATGTAGATAATTAAAGCTAAGATCTGTAGTACACTGATATGCCTCTAGCCAGCATGATAGGTAAGACTACAGACTGAAATGGAGTACCCGACATACCAGTACAGTCCTAGCAAATGTGTACAAGTGTCAGGTGTACCCCCCCATCCTACGTACACTTATAGTAACACACAGGTGTGCCCCCCACTCCTGTGTAGAAATGTAGAAACAAATCCAAATAACAGCAATGTGGACCCCCAGGCTAAGAAACAAAGCTTTTATTCCACACAACAGGTTAGCGCTTTCGGGAAACAATGCCTTCATCAGACAAACATTCAACAATTCTAACCACATTAAATAGAAATAGCTTGCCAATAAAAAACTTAGAACAATGAAATAATTAAAAAATTAAAAATGAGGTCTATGCCTACTTAAAATGGGCTTTAAAGGAACCATGCCATTTAAACCAGGTGATCTATCAGCCCCCAGTTCTATAATCCATTTAACCTCATGGAACTCTGTAAGATTTTTGACATCTTCTCCCCTTAAGTTAATCATCACTAACTGCAAAACTTGAAAACAAAGCCAATGTCCTTAATTTCCCTTAAATGTTGAAATAAGGCATTATGTTCCCTTTTTAACCTAACATCTGAAAGATTTTTAAAGATCCTGTCCTTAAATTTACAATTTGTCTTCCCCACATAAAACGATGCACAGCATTGACACCTAGCTAACTAAATTATATTCTCTGTATTACAATTAGCTATGTGGCTCGGGCAATACACTTTATGTGTCACAGGATGTACAAAAATGTGTTATTTATTTATAAATATGCAGGCTTTACAATTCAGACAGGGGAATGTTCCTTTCCTATTACTAAATGGCATTATTCTATTATTTTGCTTGAAGGGGTCTCTATCACAAAGCATTTGTTTTAAATTAGGTTTCCTCTTATATACAAACCTTGGTTCATCACTTACTAGATCCCTCAGCCCATTATCTGTTTTTAGAATCCGCCAATTCCTCTTAATTACATCAATAACTTGCCAATTATTACTACCATATGTTAAACATAAATTCACTTTGCTTCTAGTCTTATTGTGTAGTTGCCCCTTATTTAGCATCCTATTTTTTCTTTCTTTATTGTTCACCCCTTGCTTAGAGAACCAGGGTGCCCCTACATCCTTACGTTGTTGAGCCACAGTAGACACACCATGTTCTATCTCTCTTTCTTTATATCCTCTAGATCTAAGTCTAAGAGAAAAATTATTCATTTCAGTTTGAAACTCAGTTTCTCCAGTATGTAATCTAATCTAATACATTGTTTGATCTTAAGAATAGTGGTATCTTAGATATAGAAGCTTATGGTTTTGTTTATGTTGCAAACCCTGTGATACCTGTCTTTAGGACTCTGCCAAAAATACATAAGGACCTAAGGGACTCCCCCCCCCCCCCTTTCGTCCAATTGTTTCAGGAAGGGGTTGGGCCACAGAGTTCTGTTCTATCTGGATTGAATCTAAGTTCAAAGAGGTTATTCAAAAGGTACAAAGAATTTTTAAGGATACAGCTGATTTTTTGACAAAGTTATTTAATTTTTTTGAGTCATTACAATTCACAGAATAGATTTTGATGGTCACTATGGATGTGAAAAACTTGTTTACTGTGATAACAAATGAATATAGCCTACACACAGTAAAAAGTTCTTAAATATAAATAATTATTTTAGTGATGCAGTTGTTTTTCAGATTATTTGCCTGTTAGAGTTGGTTTTAGAGAACAACGTCTTCATGTTTGGTTCAATTTACTATTGGCAGAAGCAGGGGGTAGCCATGGGCACCCCCTGTGCAAATTCTTATGCCAATTTAGTATTGGCCCAGTGGGAGGATGATGTGCTTATAAAAGATGAACATCCATGAAAGCAGTCAGTCATCTTCTACGGCCGTTTTGTAGATGACATCTTTTTATTGTGGAAAGGTACAAGTGAATCTTTATATGAGTTCCAAAATTATTTGGAATCTTCTACAGTATTCCTTAGATTTACCCTGAACTTTTCAACATGCCACATAGATCTTTTAGATGTTGGTCTAGGATATACATTAGATAGTTTTGAGACCAAGGTATTCTGAAAGGAGTGTTGGAAAAATGTTATGTTAATTAAGGATAGTATGCATCCTGGCCATATTACCAATAATATCTTCAAGGGACAGGCACTTAGGCTTTCTAGATTACATACTGGAGAAACTGCGTTTCAAGCTGAAATGAATAATTTTTCTCTTAGACTTAGATCTAGAGGATATAAAGAAAGGAAGAAAGAACATGGTATATCTACTGTGGCTCAACAACGTAAGGATGTAGGGGCACCCTGGGTCTCTAAGCAAGGGGTGAAGAATAAAGAAAGAAAAAAATAAGATGCTAAATAAGGGGCAATTACACAATAAGGCTAGAAGCAAAGTGAATTCATGTTTAACATATGGTAGTAATAATAGGCAGGTTATTGATGTAATTAAGAGGAATTGGCGAATTCTAAAAACAGATGATGGGCTGAGGGATCTAGTAGGTGATGAACCAAGGTTTGTATATAAGAGGAAACCTAATTTAAAACAAATGCTTTGTGATAGAGACCCCTTCAAGCAAAATGATAGAATAATGCCATTTAGTAATAGGAAAGGAACGTTCCCCTGTCTGAATTGTAAAGTCTGTATGTTTATAAATAAAGAACACATTTTTGTACATTCTGTTGACACATAACGTGTATTGTCCGAACCAGATAGCTAATTGTAATACAGAGAATATAATTTATTTAGCTAGGTGTCAATGCTGTGCATCATTTTATGTGAGGAAGACAAATTGTAGATTTAAGGACAGGATCTTTAAACATCTTTCAGATGTTAGGTTTAAAAGGGAACATAATGTCTTATTTCAACATATTAAGGGAAATTAAGGATATTGGTTTTGTTTTTAAGTTTTGCAGTTAGTGATGATTAACTTAAGGGGAGGAGATGTCAAAAATATTACAGAGTTCCATGAGGTTAAATGGATTATAGAACTGGGGGCTGATAGATCCCCTGGTTTAAATGGCATGATTCCTTTAAAGCCCATTTTAAGTAGGCGTAGACCTCATTTTTAATTTTTTTAATTTTTTAATTACTTGATTGTTCTAAGTTTTTTATTGGCTAGTTATTTCTATTTAATGTGGTTAGAATTGCTGAATGTTTGTCTGATGAAAGGGTTGTTTCCCGAAAGCGCTAACCTGCTGTGTGGAATAAAAGCTTTGTTTCTTAGCCTGGTGGTCCACATTGCTGTTATTTGGATTTGTTTTATTTATAGCTATAGTTGACCTTTAGCCTCCAGCTGGTCTCTTTTCTAATTTGACATGTAGAAACAGTCAGGTGTCCCCCCCCCAGCTATGCAGAAATGTAGCAACAATCAATGCCAAATGACCGATGGATACCCTGCAGACACAGCATACTACCTGTCGGTGTACAACACAAAGGTCAGCACCACAGTACAAACTACCTGGACTTGATCCACACATGCAATACATATGGCCATACTGGGCATGCTCACACACTTAGAGGTATGAAGGCAATGTCAGTCAACAACATACTGAAAGCTCATACTGGCCATGCTCACACACTTAAACAGATGAAGGCCATGTCTGCAAACACCAGTGGACCAGACATATCTGGCAGTCGCAGTTCTTAGTGCAGACACATGTCAGTATGCACCACTCCTGCCTTGCACACACAGTGAATAGGAATACAGACATATATGTAAGGACAACACACTATAATAAGCCAAAGGTAGACGGACATAGATGTGTGGAAGAGGGTGACTGTGACAAGGAGCCATCCGGGCCTGTCCCACCCAGCACACAGCCAAAGGGCCCCAAACACATGAGGTGCAGATGTCACTCACTGCAGATACTAGCCACCGGTATCTGTCAGCATGACAGACTATGTGGTGCACGTGCTAGCTGTGCAACATGACTGTACAATGAGGTAGTCATCTAGTAGCTGTATACAGGTACCTGTGACATATGAACCCGTGTGTGCCCGCATGTGGCATGTCAACTGCTACATGAATGGGTTATGGCCCATGCACACACTGCCCTCCCCATAGCAGTATTATGACAAGCCTGCTGAGGTCATCCAATGTGAAATACACCTTTGGGAGAGCTGTAGCTCAGTAATCTCCATGGTGCATCCCATAACTGCATACTGCTGTAGTGATAAACTATTTAGGTAGTAGTTCTAACCCCAGACTTGTCAACTGTGTGAGTGTGTGTTTGTGTGCATATCTGACTGTGTAGAAAGAAATGCTTTTAGGCTACTCACACTCCATACAATTCATATACTCAACTTTGGCAAAGCTGCTGATGTCACTCAGAAATACACCTCTGGTAAAAACATAGCCCAGTAATCTCCGTTGCGTGTCTTGTAACTGTATACTGCTGTAGTGTGATAAAGTAGTTAGGTAGGTGTTCTAACCCCAGACCTGGCAACTGTGTTTGTGTGTGTGTGTGTGTGTGTGTGTGTGTGTGTAACTGAGTAGAGAGCAGAGCTTTTTAGGCTACTCACACTCAGTACAATTCATATACTCAACTTTGGCAAGGCTGCTGATGTCACTCACCTAGAAATACACCTCTGGGAAAGTCATAACCCAGTAATCTCTGTAGCACGTCCTGTAACTGCATACTACTGTAGTGTGGTAAAGTAGTTAGGTAGGTGTTCAAACCCCAGACTTGGCAACTGTATTTGTGTATGCGTGTGTCTGACTGAATAGCGAGCAATGCTTTTTAGGCTACTCACACTCCATACAATCCATATACTCAGCTTTGGCAAGGCTGCTGATGTCACCCACCTAGAAATACACCTCTAGGAAGGTTGTAGCTCAGTAATCTCTGTAGTGTGATTTAAAACTGTGGTAGGGTTCCAACACCACCCATGGCAGTTCTGGATGTTTTGTATTTGTTTTAATGTCTGTGTATGGAGCAATGCATTATAGGCTACTCACTTGCAGTACATTTGAAATGCCCAACTTTGGCAATCCTGCTGATGTCATTCATTGTGAAATACACCTTTGGGGAAGGATTCCTATAGTAATCCCTGTGGTGCATTCTGTAACAGCTGTAGTGCGATATAGACCTTGGTCAGGGGTTCTATACCTACACATGTCAGTTGTGGATGTTTTGTGTGTGTCTCACTGTCTGTGTAGGGAGTAATGCATTTTAGGCTAGTCACTTGCAGTACAGTTGAAATGCCCTTCTTTGGTAATCCTGCTGATGTCATTCATTGTGAAATACACCTTTGGGGAAGGATTCCACTAGTAATCCCTGTGGTGCATCCTATAACAGCTCCATGCTGTAGTGTGATATAGACCTCAGTCAGGGGTTCTATACCCACACATGTCTGTTGTGGATGTTTTGTGTGTGTCTCACTGTCTGTGTAGATAGCAATGCATTTTAGGCTAGTCACTTGCAGTACAGTTGAAATGCCCTTCTTTGGTAATCCTGCTGATGTCATTCATTGTGAAATACACCTTTGGGGAAGAAGTACTCTAATAATGTCCATGGTGCGTACGATAACTGCGTAGTGCTGTAGTATAATAAACTAGTTAGGTAGGGGTTCTACTCTCAGACATGACAGGTGCGTGTATATGTGCTTGTAACTCGTATCCTGTGGAGAGGTGGGTGTGAGTGTGTGACACCTGTTGGCAATGTGGAGGGGGTTTTGCTTATTTCTATTGTGGCCCTACTATATATCATAATGTCAACCATACAGGGATAACAGATGTAAATTAGCTGAGAGGCTGGGGTGCAAAGCTATACCCATACATGTGACATTAAGTACAGCCAATCACGGTTAGCAACCTTACTATTACCCATAGCACACATGCAACCCATGTGTCATACGCACACACATGCCCAGGCAACAGCCAATGTGTGGGTAGTACACTGCATATTGGCCACTGATAGTAACTATGCAGTGATAGCAGTGGGCTACAGAGGGCATGTCACCCTGCCCATCTGTCCAATATGCACGTATTTGCAGATAGTGCACCGCCATGTTCCCCAATGGACACCTGCACCACCTTTGGTGCCTTCACACGTGACTCACAATGGACATACCATGCCTGACAACATGCCCTGTATGGACAGATGACACTGACATCAGGGAATGCTGTTAGCATGATATCAATGTACGTGCAGGGTTAACCTGCTGCCCATTACCAGTTCCTGCCACAGGTAGCCAAGACTGGCACATCTGATGATAATCTGTGTTCACAACATGGGCCAGACACCCCAGGTACAGTTCCACATGTCACTGTATATGCATGTGGGAGGTGTGCACATCCCAGACACCATCCATGTCATGGACTAAGGAACACATACATGGCAAGTGATGCACAGCATTGGCCACACACAATAGTCACCCATGTGACTGGATGGGGGATGCATTACACACCTGTGTGGGCAAATGCAGACTACAGGCCTGATCCACAATGCAGACCATTGTCATGTGGCCTGATGCCAAGGTATACCCATCACCTATCCCTGTGCAGTCTGCTGGCATAGTTGACCACCACAAACACATGCAGACATGCACCCATGCATGTCAGAACTGGCACCCTCTGTGTTCGTGTGTGTGTTGTATGGTGCGTATGTCCACATCCACACTCACTACAACCCCCAGGGCAGCATGCTGTCTGATGTCTGACACCTCCTCATACTCTGTGCCCATACGACCTCCATATGACCCATGTGGTACATGTGATACCTGCACATTGATATGTTGTGGCAATCTCACTAGTGATGAGTTGCACTCCTGGCCCTGCCAAGTGTGCCAATGTGTGTGCGTCCCTGTGTAAGTGTGCCTGTGTTGATGCTGGCACCTGTTCATGCAGACAGGCACATGTACGTCACCTACCATATATCTACCATATCCCTGTTGCAGACTTCACTCAGCATCACATATATGTTCTGAGTACTCCACAGCAAGTAACCCATGTGGTTCATCCAACAACTGCATTGAACTGTGATAGCACAACATAGTCGTCAAGGGTTTGATACCCTGTGCTGGTAGGTGTGTGACACAAACATCCTTCAGTTTTACTCTCCTACCCCTCCCTGACATATATTTGCCTCTGTCTGCCTCCCCCACTCCCTCTCTGGTGGATGTGGAGACCCACACCTGCTTTGCTTAGGCAGCAGCATGTGTATTTTAAGTGATGCGCATGATCAGCTGATGGCCTCTGCATGAATTGCAGCCCTCCCCTAGCTGACTGCATGTGGAATAGCTGTGGTAATATTCCCATAGCCAATTGCATGGAAACACGCTCCAATACCTAGGAACATCATGGTGGTGTTGGCCCTTTTCAGTCACTGTGAGCAGGAACTAGATCTGTTTGGCAAACAGCATCTCAGATGGATTGGGGATTTACCTCTAACAACATACACTGTGGAAAGAGGCCAACAAACAGCAGGGGGATTTGCCTGACCTGACTATAGACTGTAAGTTCTACTATACTGCATTTGGAGTAATGTTGGTTTAACAATGTTTGTCTGGAAATGTCGTACATGTTGCAGTACCTGCCATATCAGTTCCATGTATATGAGGAATCTCCATCTGTAGGGTCATCTGCAGACTGGGCAGTGTTGTGCCTTTGGTTTCATGTGTTAGCCATGATGCAACTATCTGTGAAATGCAGAAGGTAGTGTGAGGATTGCAGTCTGTAGATGGTGAAGGCTGTGACAGTTACTGACTTCATATCCCTCATAGGACATATGTTGCAACAAACCCCATTACAATGGTAAATTTATGAGGTTATCACAGTAACATGTCTATACTGGCCCTGTGTATGTGCTGTCAGCCACACCTCTGTCAACCTTTGTACATATGTTGTGCATGAAGTGGTGCATATGTGCTGTACACCATAAATAGTGTCATCATATCTGATAACAAGCCAGTGATATATCAGATTGCTACACATGTCATGTACAGTGTAGGTTATATGTCATGACATAACCTAGACATTCTGTAGATGTTTGCACAGTACTGAGGTCTGTGTAGTGATGGTGAAAGTCCACAGTGTGTGCATTGTTAATATGTACTTTAGCCTGTGTACAGACTGTGGTAGATGTCATTGTTCTAGCTCCCCTTCTATCTGATGTGACATGCTGTCCCACTGTATGGTACCATTTTGCCATACATGTTTGTAGGGCCATCCACACACATGTCCCATACCGCAGACAGCCATCAGACCAGACTGTGTAGCAGCCCAGTAAATGTAGGGTCATTCTGTGAGTGGCACATATGAGGATAGTGTAGAACAGATAGTCCATATACTGTAATATTATGCTAGCTTACCATATGTGGCTGTGGCTGTGTTCACAATGGTTGTGGTTATGCACTTTCACACAGGTGTATCTTACCCTGTGCTGTGACATGTCTGTTGAGCCTGCTATATATACAGGCACATGTACATTCCCCCATAGGAGGTGTAGTCCAGTGTTGAGCCAGTCTGCCTGTAGCCTGCACAGTGCATTGTTACATGCCTAGAAGCATAGTGTACTTACCCAGTGAGATGTCATCTGCAGATACTTGCCAGATGTACTGCTGCCAAGCCTCCCTTATAAGTCATGTATGTCAGACAGAGCAGTGGGATGCTGTACAGATGTATGTCAATATCTATTGGGTAACATGTGTCCATGACACCCCTGTACCAGCAGTCATTATGTGTCAGGCCAGACAGGAGTGTGTGAATCCAAAACCTATGGTGGCATATGTATACCAGTCATTATGAGTTATACCCATTTACATGTCTGTCTACATCCATATTGTCAGACCTGGTACACATTTTGTACACTAAGGGATTATGTGCATACCTCTGGACCATACAGTGTATGTCTGAAGTTCCACATATATTGGTCAATATCCCTGCTGCAGTCCACAGGGGCATTACATGCTAGCAGCAGTACTTTACAAGGATTTCCTTAGGATGTCTGTCAGTAGCCAATGGCACACGTCATAAGCAGATGTGACCTTCCACACACATCGTGTCTATGAAGACAATCCCAATGACAGTAGCAATAGTCTTGTAATATACCTGCTATACATACCTGACATCCCCTTGCACTACAACTTTGGGACTATAGGGGCTGGGGTAGGGCTACACTCCATGTCCAGGACATATGGTGGAAATATATGTACATATACTTATCCGGATATATATATATATATATATATATATATATATATATATATATATATTTATATATATATATGATTACACATGTGTAGTACTTCCAGTTACCACTGTCATGTCAACCACCCACTATGAATCGCTACATCATGTGGGTGTGGTCCCTTTACATTTCTTGTGTGATGGACATCCTTCATGTGCGTAGGCATCATTGTTGCAGATAGCAGGTAGCAATACCTCTTACAGGAGAACCTGCATACTCAGGGCAGCCACATATCTGTAGGAGGATCAGGAACTACAGACACACTGTGAGTAGAATTGTGATATGCTTTATATAGTACTGGTATTACAGGGTGTGTGTGTGTATGTATACATACTAATTTACCTTGGAATGCAGTCTGTCTGCATAGCTCACTACTGTGGGCCTATCCTCTTGCTGGAGAGAGATATGCCTATCATGTGTTGTCCATCCACCACACAGGTCCTGTGGCAGATATTACACTGGCAGTGTATGTGTTGTGTGCTATCAGTACATGGCTACATCCATTTCTGTTCTAACTTCAATTTCCTGACTAAGGGTATGTTGCAGACTATCCTGTAACACCAGCACCTTGCTTAGTGTATGGCAACACTGTTCCACATATGTGCCTGTGTTCCAGCCTTTGTCCTCCATCTACATACCAAGCTTTGTTCTATAGTGGCCTGTGAGTATATCACACTGTCATTGCTGCCATTAGTCCACTGCTGTTGTATCCCCCACACATACAGTGGGGCTGGGGCCATATATGGGTGGGCATCACCTACACAATACATGTGTGCCCTTGTGCACTCCAGAGGCCAGTGTATGTAACAGTGCTATATGGGCCTGTATTATTGAGTCTAGGTGGGGACCACCATAAATGACCTAGGCTGTTACAAAATGTGGGGCTATCAGGGGTGAGCTGCCTCAAGGTATCTGGATGTACAGTACCGTATACTTCACCTATATTTACATTACTTACATGAATTGGGGCACTGCAAGCCTACTGCCTCCTGCCATACAGACTGTCCTGTTTGTCAGTGTGCTCATGATGGTGTCGGTTATGCCTTGTAATGTGCCACTTACAACCCATTTGAACACATAACGTCTTTACCACCTACTGAGTTTGTACAGAGTGTAGATTGAGGCTGCTGAACTACACTCCTGCAATGCATACTGTTGATTCTTTGGTATCCTGTGGCCCAATCTGTCTTCACTAATGTACAATTTTAAGGGCGTGGCCTGAACAGCAACAGTTGTGAACCTTTCCAGACTACTGTATTAGTGTAATTGTTTCACAGTTGCAGTACTCTGTTTATTTGGTTGTCAGTGTCTGAAAAGCTATATTCCATGGCATGTAGAACTGTAATAGTACACAATTAAAGGTTTCACATTTCTGCAAACCTGTGTGTCTTTCCTATGACCTTTTTATGGGTATATGCTGCAGGCAACGATTGACATTTGTATCGTGGCCCATACAGTGTCCAGTTGTTAACTGTAGGCATAGTGACTGTTCCATATTATGTGCACCTTCTACATATGTATCATACTGTACATATATCTGCGTGTGTATGTGTAGTCACATGTATATATATATATATATATATATATATATATATATATATATATATGTGTATATCTGTATCTGCATCTCTGTGTCTGTGCATCTGTATCCTGGGGATGTTGATGACTTCCACATATTGCATGTCCTATGGGAGGCAGACTGTCCTTGGTAGTGTATTGCAGGGTACACGTGTTTGGCTGGGGGGGGATGCCTATACATATGACTATAGTGTGTGGGGCCTCTCAACCCCATTAACAGTGCATGTGGACATATGTGCATTTGTTAATCTGCCATTGCTATCTACAGATGTATGGCCATATATACCTATATAGATACATATATCTGCTAACATATATATATATATATATATATATATATATATATATATATATATATATATATAAAACTATGTCCATATATACCTACAAAGATATATATCTGCGTACACATATGTAATGTACTGTGTATATGTCGACATATAGGTGTAGACACATATATGTGTTGATTTAGGCATATGCATGTACATATGTGCATATATATTGATATATATGTATATAGTGTTTATATATATATATATATATATATATATATATATATATATATATATATATATATGTTGTATCTGTTTAGATATTAATGTAGTTACACACACAGACATCTAGGTGTTGGTATACATTCTCTGTACTGTTGCATGACAGGACTGGATGATATGTTTCTGAAAACATTGATTTTCTTTGTATCTATCATGGCTTAGTGGTAAATCACTTTGTGTATGCAGTGCAGAGTCCTGGGTTCATGCCTTACAGAGGCAGTTTATTTTTTTGCTGGGCAGAACATGGGCCATTGGATCCACAGTGATTAAGGCACTTTAAAGCAGTTGTACGCGGGTTTCCATGGGTTTGCGTGGGTTTGCGTGGAGGTAAGAACTGCCAACCTCCGATTACAGTTTCCCATATTCTGTTAGCTTTTAAATTGCTTAGCCTGTGTAGGCATAGCTTACCTCCACGCAAACAAGCTTAAACCCACTTACTGCTGCTTAAAAGTGCCTACTCCTGCTTACCCTTGAGCTAATTTCTTTAAAAGAAAAGAAAAAAAGGGTTGATAAGAAAGTGGTGAAAAGGGAGCACAAAAAGGGTAAGACAGTAGGGGAAATAGCTAGGCATTTGCAGGAAGGGTGTAGGAAAGGTCCATAGCTGCCCATTTCTTCTACAGCAACAGCTGTGGATATACACTGAATTTGGAGGTAGATTTGGACCCTCAAACCCCTGGGAGAAGGGTGAAAACAACATAAATCCATTGTGATACCAATTAGACCAGGTTACATGTGTCCAGTGGACTCGTGTGTGAAATGGACAGCTATGTATGGGGCGAGATTTTTTTGTGGGAACAGGTTGCCCTTTTTTTTCAGGTGAGAGTGGGATGTTGTAGAGGGGTAGTATGTATATGTGGAGAGGTAGGTTGGGTAGGTTAACAGGCAAGACAAACAAGACACATACAAGGTGGTATATGACACATGTGGGGGGTAAACACCTTGGATGAGGAGGGATGTTTGGAAGTTGCAAGCCCATGAGCCTCCAAATGGAAACAGTGGGACTGAGGTCCCCACCCATGGGCAGTCACCACTGCACCTTCGTAGTCCCAAAGGTGGCTGTGCTGGGAGCTGAGTGGGAAGGGCAGGCTCACCCTCTAATTGCGGCACTTGGCCCTCATCCTGGTGTAGCCAGTCTCGAAACTCCAGATTGAGCTCCCTGTGCACCACGTCCTGGACATGTTGATGGGTGACAGGTTCCCCTCCACACCCGCTTCTGGGGGGGGTGAGCCCCATCCCCTGCAGTGGTTCCACCCGAAGGTGGTGCAGGATCCACGGAGGAGGATGCCCCAGGCTGGGCCCCAGATGTGCTGGTGCCCGATGCCATGGCCAGCTGAGGTGGGACAGGTGGGTCCTCTGGGATTGGCCTTCTTATATGAGCTACGTTGTAGCAGGTTTATGACAGATATGGGTTAGTAACAGTCAACAGCATTCAGGATTAGTTATAATAGCATGCATACATATTCCCATTAATCCAAAATACCGGATTTAACACAGTTGCAGAGCAAGCAGAGCACATGCATATATGAAACAACAGTGGCCATTACAAGAGCATGCAGGATTCACTGATGGCAACAGGCCACCAATATGGGTGTATTTTAACATTGCACATGCACAGAAACAAATGTGAATATTTATAAACCATTAGGACATATGTCCCAACAAAAGTTTGGAGTGTACACATACCAGTTGAGGAGTGTCATTGGATTATTTTGCACATATAGTAGGGGTGAGAGAGAGAGAGTTCAGTTAACAACTAATATTTCCTTGTAGTTTTCACAACATTCTTAATCACTGCAGTGGCCTTTCCCTTACATGTATTATTACACTACCCAATGGCCTTATATTTTACACTAGTATGTCTATAGATTATTATATACGTGACATGTGTCTTACATACAGGCGTGACAAGATGCAGGTGTTAATGCAACATATGTTGAGAATTGCTGTCATACACTTTGGGTGAGGTGCTAGAATGACAGTTTTGTTTTCATATACATTCTATGACTATGTACACATTTGACTATCAGCTATATGTCATTAACAGCTGCCTACATTTCTTGGATCATCACATTGATTTTTCAGGGGAACAGGGTACCAGGCTGGTGATATGGGCCATTTATCTGGACATGCTGGACAGACTGGAACAGTTGTGGGGCATGAATATGCATACAACTTTCAATTTGAACATTCTAGCAAATTCTGTACAGTTGTTAGGTGTAATTATGCGTACAACCTTCATTCTTGAACATTGTAACAAAATCTGTACAGTTGTGGGGTATGTTTATGCATACAACTTAGTAGCACTCCCAGGATACAAACCTCTGCTGTGTGTGACAAAAAATTATAGCTAACATCACAATACACCATGCTATCAGGGAATTAATGGAAACTTTCAACTGTTTTCTAAGTCTCCCTCACTTGTACAATATGACTGACCTCTTGGCACTTCCAACATTGTTATGCAGGACTTCATACACATTTTATCTGCATACCACAGTGTGGGTGACACTGCTTAAAATACAACAGTACTATTTATAGTATGCAACAGTTCGCCAACATATGAAAGAAGAGTAAACAGAAGCAGTCCAGGGGATATACCTTTATTCACAGGCTATTACACATTAATTTCTAGTGGTACAACACTTTCTAAGGCTCTTATATTTATTTGTTATGACAGTACATGCAGACTAATTACTAACCTGCCTCATGACACAGCCTTTACAACCTAGCATCATGGGCTTGCTGGTTCGCAGCCCACTCATCTGCATCTGTCAAAGAAATACAGTGATATTTAGCCATTCCTATCCATAGTATACACAAGCTAAGCAAATATTTACTACTTAGTAGAATGAGTACTTACTCAGTACTGGGGCATTGGGCATCTGCTGAGACTCCTGGATCCACTGTTCCATTACATCCCCCCTCCGCTGCTTCAGGTCAGTATGGTGGTGCCTGACCTGCTCACCAGTCCGGGGGATATGTGTGGCACTGGTGAAGTCATGGGCGAGACTGTCCCAGGCCTCCACTTTATACTGCGAGCCATGGTACTGGCCCTGCAGTAGTCGCTGTTCATGGTGTTTTACCAGGAGCCATACCATGAATTTTGAGTCCTGGATGCCCCAGCGCTGTGCTCTAAATAGAGTGTCTTCACCCACACCAGCCATTCTGCCTGCAGTAGGAAGCTACAACCAGTTATGAGAAGTATTCCCACCTGTGGGGTTTAAATACGGCCAGATTCCCACACTTTCCCATGATTAGCCAGTTTTGAAAGGGCTAAACTATGGGCACACCTGCTTACATAAGGTTGGCACTGCTTAAAGAGGTATACCATTAGGCAGATTGAATTGGCTCCCCTACACATTGCTTACACTTACTAACTTGAGCTGTGCTGTGGTTAGCATTGCTTAATAGTTAATTAGCACTGTATTTGCCATTTGGCAGTGATTTATTCTTTATTACAGGTTATATATGTGTCTGGTATCCGTGATTCATGTGTACATACACTGTATGGGGACTTGGGGACTTCTACACTTTATTACAATAACACCTCATATCTATGCTTACTGCAGTACTCCAGTTCACATATTTATGTTCTGTGGCAAGTTATACAACATCACACTGTACATAGATTCAGTTCATATGTTTGGTTTGATTTTCCTGTGGTGAGGATTAGTTTTCTGATACCTGATTTGTATGTATTGCTATGATGGCTTATTAGTTAACTACTGTGACTGTGGTGTACAGGGTCCTGAGTTCGAGCCGTGCAGTAGCTGTTTATTTTGTTGCTGGGCAGAACAGGGGCCATTGGGTACAGAGTGATTAAGGCACTTTAAAGCAGTTGTAAGCGGGTTTATGCGGGTTTGCACGATGGTAAGCACTGCTAACCTCCGGGTACAGTTTCTTTCACTCAGTTAGCTTCTACTTTGCTTACTCTGTGTAGGCAATGCTTACCCCCACACAAATGCACTTAAATATGCTTACTAGTGCTTATATATGCTTGCTATTGCTTATTTGTGCTTAAACCTGCTTACTAGTGCCTTATTCATTATGACACTGACACTTCACATGTGCATTTAATGCGGCACTCCGGTTCACATCTAAATGTTATTTAGTAGGTTATGCTGCAAAAAAAATGTCAAAAAATGTTCATATATACAGATTTCACATTGAAAATGGAATGTGCTGCAGTGGGACTCAAACCGGGAATTCCTGCTCGTTAGGGGGATGCTCTGACCACTACACTATTGCTGTGCTGCTTCATTTGCATATATCTCCCTTGTTATACTCTTCAGCCTTTTAAACTGCTTTAACCGTAGCTAAGCAATGGGCAAACCCACGCACCTATGGTTAGCTGTACTTAGGGTTTTAAAAAAAAAATAAAAGGGTTTCTTCATTATATTTATATGTACTGTTCCTGTTGTACACATGAGGGGACTGTTGGCGGGGATATGCGGACACCTATGAGCGGTCTCGCTCATTTATTTACGGTTTCTGCTGTTCTACTTTGCAGGTGCATGTTTATTCTGAGAGCTCTGCTCTCAGGCATGCCCCCCACACTCATCCATGTCCCATGTAGGATTAGGTGGTCAGACCTAATTAGATGGCCTTCATTAATATGCATGGCGCTGCCATCCTCCTCCTAAACTGCTGCTTCCGTGTAGGACTAGATTAGTCCTGCAAGGAAGATTAGTAAATCCATGGGATTTTTTTTACTATGGTATGTCATGTTTATGTTAAGTTTCTAACAGTCTGATATTTCTGTTTGCGTTTGTGAGATCTTTTTTCATATCTATTTGTAACTTTTCTAAGTCTGAATACAGCACTTATCAGTTATGATGATTATAGATCTGTAGTTTTATATAAAAATCACTGGCTATCATACTTTTAAGTCACTATAGATTGAGTTTGAATGGTCTTAGTAGTCATCCAAAAGTGAATACGATTCTTATACATACTAAGAGAATAGAAGTACCAGTGGCAATGTTACAGGAGGCCCATTTAATACACAAGAACATAAAGAACTAATGAATAAGGAATTTAGGGAAGGTTATTCATCAGAATAACTAGGAACTAGGAAGAAAAGGAGTGCTAATTTCGATAGGCAGGAATGAACCTGTGATAACTGAGGAAGATAAAAATGCCACATTGAGAAGATATGGCATAGTAATAGGCTACTGGCAGTGGAAAAGGAGACATTAGCAGGTGTATTTTTAGATCCTCAAACTAGACAAAGTGAAATGAAAAAATTACTAAGCTATCAGCAAGTGATACTTTTTGTATGTGGCTACTGGAACCTCATTGCAGACGTCCACTGGATTCAAGGGGAGTAGTAGTACCTAAAAGAGGAGACATTTTTGAGACTTTATTTAAAGATGTTTGGGTTAATTGCTATGTTTTGTGTGGTAAATAAAGAAAGAGAGTACACCTTTTATCACAGGGGTTTAATAACTAGACAATATTAGATAAGGACTGTATAAAACCAGAACATAGTTACCTAGTGAAGTAAAGTAGTACACATCCAATATGTTTAAAAATTATGCCCTAGTCTTAGCTCAGATTAGAATATCATTTCAGGATAACAGGAAAAATACTCTGGCACTTTTGTAGAACAAGGTGATTTGCCTGTTGAACAAGGGGAGGTGTGTGAATACCAAATTTACAATGTTGTTATAAAGTGGCATAATTATGGCTACAGTAGTTAGCACAGTCACAACACTATAAAGCAAAATGAAAGTATTTGATGTTGATACAATGTGGTTATATTCAAGAAACCCTAAAATTGGGGTCATGATCACACATTCATGGAGAGAACTTGGAAATACTACCTTAACATGCATTTATAGAATAGTTAAGTCATGTACAGAACTGAGGAAAAGAAAGCATGCAGGTTAGACAGATTTCACATATGACTCTACGAGTCCAACAAACAAGCAGAAGATGTGACCAGGAGGTGGCTTAGAAAGGCTAAAAATCAAACCAAGAGTTTTAAAATAGCTAAGGAGAGTAATTAGTACCTAGGATGAAGTTAAGAAAAAGTTTGGACTTCAGGAGGGGGGTGTTATTTGGTTTCAGGGATTGGTAATAGAACTGAAAGAAATACAAAGATAAAGAGGGATACATTTAATGAAACCAAAAATAGTTAAAATGCTTAATATTAATAAGTAGGCTGTACTTTGCGCTCCATAAAAAAAGGGAGATAAGATTAACCCAGAAATATGCAAAGAGCAATTGCAAGACATTTGTCAGCCCTCAAAGTGTATTACAAAGTGAAGAAGGTTTCATATCTTTCCAAGGAAGTGTTTGCAAAAATACTGTTATATGCCAGGCAGAATTAACAAAATATTTATACAGGCAGATAACAGATTGAGAGGTAGCCTGGAACTGAAATGTTATTGGGAAGATATTTTCTGGTCTTGTCTAAGCCTAACACAGTTTAAAAAGAATCTGCAGAATATGTTAAGAAATTTGCTAGATGATACTTTAACTCAAGAGAATTTCTTTTTAGACTTGGAGCTGAAATGTTATCAGCTAATAAAACAATAACACAGAACAAGAAGTCATAGAGCTCTCATAGCATAAAAGAGATATACAAAATAATGAAAAGCATAGAAGATATGGAATTGTGCACACTGGCCTTAAAGAAAAACACATTTCAGTTGAGTAAATGATGTGGTTTCAATGACTAAATGTAGGCAAAGGACAAAATAAACTGAGTGATTAAATGGAAGAGGCAGGTTAACTGGAATCTTTGGTCATTTGAGTGGGACTGAAAAAAGTAGTTGCTATATAATAGAACACTCTATTCAGATTGGAATGATCTAACATGGAAGGGCTATTTGAGAATGTAGGAGGTCACATCACCTTGTCCAATAATAATGTCATAAACTGGTTAATTATAAACTTAAATATAATCAGAAATGGAATCCCTAGTTTTTGGGATGAGTCCAGATTTCAAATAAGATTTAAGACTTGGACCTGAAGTTAGCTGGAAATAAATGGCCAGCCACTAGGAAAGATTAATAAAAGATGTGTACAATGCATGATAATTCAACAAAGGTTAGACTTTTTTTATTTCATTTATTTGTTAATAAAGATGGTTGTTTTATTTTAAAAAAAGCTAGCATATCAATCAAAATGAAAAATATGTTATTTATTCTAGTTACTGGAAGGAAATTGATCCTTCAATCACAAACAATCAAATATCTCAAGCAATCCAGCTTACCTCCAAACTTATTCCCCTTAAAAAAACTTAAATATATACAGCTCATGATACTTCATAACACCTATCTTACTCATATAATTCTAAATAAACTATACCCAACCACCTCACCATTCTGCTCCTACTGTGATAATCACAAGGCTGATTTACTCCACATCTTCTGGAGCTACAAGTGAACTTACAAGCTATGGTGCTCACTTAGGGTCCAACTAGAAAAAATGATAAATTAAAAATCAGCCTTATCTTGGAAGCTAGCTCTCCTAACATTACCCCCACTGGCCTGAATAAACTTCAAACACGTATATTAATAACACTAGTTTCATTACTTAAATACTACATTACATTACATTGGAAGGATAGAGCATCACTCACCTGGGAGGGTTTCAAACAAGTAGCTATCAAACACCTACTAGCTCACAAATATGTAACCTACACTCAGAAATCCTACACCCACTTTACAGAATTTTGGAAATCCCTTTTTGGACATATTCTAGTTTGAAGCTGGTATATATAATTAACAATGGACTTTTACTTTTATGTTTTATTATTCAGCAATGTCGTCACTGGTAATTTGTTACCTGTCAATTATCAATGTTGTGTTCAATGTATCAGTTTAAAAAAAAGAAATAAAAGATTTTAGACAAAAGAACAAACAAAAAAAGCAAGCATGATTTCTGCCTGTTTTGATCATTAGCACACAGTGAGAATGGATATTTAAATAACATTAGTATGCAGGAAGACAGCATCCACTACAACACTGTGAAATGATTTATAAATCACACAGACAAAATTGTAATGCACATTCATTCCATGTATCTTACCATAAAACCATACTTCCTTTCTCTAGATATCCACTGAATGCATGACCTTTCACAACATACTGAAAATATCAATGTTAGCATGGTTGGCTAGTAACTGAGAGAATTATTCCTACTGGTAGTAAATAAGTAAAGAGAGCTCTGCTCTTTTCTTATCCTAGGAATTAATTTTCATTTTATTTGGCTGTTAATCAGATTTAGGTGCAACCAGTGCCTCTAGATATTCCTTGTATGCTCCATGCATGTGCCTACCCAAGATCCACTTCCAATCCCCCTTTTGGATTAGCAGATATTCAGGATATTTTGCACAAGAAAGTATGTCTGCTTATCTGACTTTTCAGCCTCTTCTCATTTGTTTTTGTTCAAACAATTGTTATTAATTTCCAGAATTAACAATATATATAATATAATTAACTAGTGGATAACTTAATATAACATACAATATACAATATTTACATTTGACCTACATGAAAGAACGAGCAATCCATTAAAGAAGTTGAGTTACACATTGACAAACATTTCTAATGCACTCTCTTCTAAATCAAAGAGATTTTGGAAGACTCTAGTGTTTCAATAAGAGAAAGAATTGTCTTCCAGGGATTGTTAGTCCATTTTTTTAGGGAAAATTCTTGTTGCCTTGACTTTTGTTTCCAGTAGCACTGTTTCTTCTAATAGAATCAAAAATTCTCCAATGTTGGGTTCTGAAGAGGATTTCCATGTTCTTGTAATGCATTTTCTAGCAACTGGTAATATGGTCCAGAGGAGGTATAAATTATTTTTACTCATTTCATTTGTTTCATTGACATTCAGAAAAATCAGAGACTTAGTTAATACAAATGAATCTGTGAAAACATCTTGAAGGAAATTATTAATCTCCTCCCAATATTTTGTGATTCTATTACAATAATAAATTATCTGAAACCAGTCAGCTTCACAGCTTAGTGAAAATCTCCAACATACAGTGTGTTTAGAAGAGTTTATTTTAGCAATACTGTTGGGAGTATAAAAGGCTCTATGGATAAATTTCCATGTGAAAATCTTCCATTATAGTAGATTAGAGGTTAGTTTGGTAGAGTACAGTAAATTAGTTTTACTTTCAATTGACAACTTAATTGAATGGCCTTTAGTGATAAAATTCCAGAATTTTTGTTTTGGGTTAACTTTATAGTTTATTAAAATTTTGTATAATTTTGATGTTAAGTTTGTCCAATTATAGTTATTATAAATCATCTCTTGAATATAGAATGCTAGTTTCGGTTCAGTTTTAAAGGAGGAATTGTTAATTATTCTGCATAATTCTTGAGCATAAGGTAAAATGCTTTGAAGAACAAGCCAATCTATATTTGGAATATCAAAAGTATTTTTTATTTGCTATATATTTAGTGCTGACAGGTTCCTTATACAGTCTTGCCAGCAAGTACATTTTTTTTAATTTCCAGTTGTTAAAAATATTATTATAAATTTTGTTAGAAAGTTTTTTTGTGATTTTGAAGGGTGTTAGTAACTCCCACCATAATTTTATATCTATGTTGGAATTTATGAAAGATCTAAATAAATTGTAAATGTAATTTATATGCTTTGAATTGATGAGAATCAGCACATTACAGTGTAGATTATAGCAGAATTTATTAATTTGATCACTTGGCAGGAGATTCTTTACTAGTTTCTTTTCATTTAAAAAATGGAAATATGAGGTGATTTCCAAGCAGAAGAAAAGTTAGGATCTATCCAACTGACAACTGTTTTGAAAATAGAAACTTTAATATATGTTTCTAAATCCAGGAAGTTAATTCCTCCCAACTCCCAGGGTCTAATATGGTGAGAATAGGATATCCTATTCTTTTTAGGAATCCAAAGAAAGTTTAGAAGAGTTTTATTAATGTCATGTAATAGTTTTTTACTTGGTAACATAGGGGTGGCTTGTGCTATGTCATTTACTTTTGGAAGTAGTACCATCTTTATTAATTGCAATCTGTCCTCAAATTTTAGGTATAATTTGTTCCATTTTCTTGTAAGTGATTTTAAAGTGGTTAAACATTTTTTATAGTTTGCGGACAAGGTTGCAGTGATATTATCACATAACGTAATTACTAAATAATTTACAGAGACAACCTGTTCTCCTTTTATGTGGTTTGAAATTAAACGAGTGTCATGTTTTTTGTTCAAAAACCTATAATTAGATTTTGTATCACTAATACGTAGGCCTGAGTTGTAAAATAACTTTTTAGCTTGTATATCTAATTCCTGACAAGATTGTTCTGAGACACTCAGTGTTAGAAGGATGTCATCTGCGAAGAGCATGATTTTGGAATTAAATTGACTATATATATCAATACCTTTTATTTTCAAATCATAACGTATTATAGAAGCAAAGAGTTCTATTGCTAGAGCAAATAAAATGGGAGACAAAGGACAACCTTGCTTAGTACCTTTGGAGATTTTAATGGATTCTGAGGTAAAAGGACCAAGTTTCACATAAGCAAGATTATTTTTATATAAATTTTTTATCAAAGATATGAAATGAGGTAGAAAATGAAAAAATTCAAGAGCTTTAAAGAGATAATCCCATTTCAGTGTGTCAAGGGCTTTTTCAATATCAAGTGCAATTAAAAGGGCTTCACGATTATCCCTATTTAAGATGTCTATAAGGGTTAAGATTCTTTGAATATTGTCATAGGTATGTCTGTTATAGATAAATCCTGATTGATCTTCATTTATAATATATGTTATGGATTTTTTAATTCTATTAACAAGAATGGACATAAAAAGTTTATAGTAATTATTAAGTAGTGAAACTGGTTTATAGGAGCTACATTGTTTCAGGTCTTTATTTTCTATTAAAATGGGCATGATTAAAAAATAGCTCCATGAAGGTGGTATTATATTTTGAGCTTGTATTTCATTTAGGGTTTTATGAAAATTGAGATAGCTGAAGATGGGAATATCTTATATAGTTCAATTCTGATTCCATCAATTCCAGGAGCTTTGTTATTTTTACTTTCTTTCATTTTTTTCAACTATTTCCTTTAGAGAAATTTGTTTCTGAATTTACATTTTTAATTTTTAGGATATTATATTTATGTTAGAAACATTTAAATCTAGATCTAAGTGATCAATGTGCTGATTAACATTGAACTGATGGTCAGTGTAGTGATACTTAAAGGCTTCAAGGATGTCGATAATATCTGAGATAGCTTTGTTATTTTTCCCTTTGTGGATCATTTTTGTGATATTATTTTCAGCTGTTTGTCTTTTAACTGTCATTGCAAGATTATGCATATGTTTTGATGACATCGAATATGAGCTAATTTTTAGCTTTTCTAGTGCCAAATTGGTATTATGAGTTAATATTTCATTATAGTTTTTATTTAAGTCATCAATTGTCTTTTTCTTTAAGAGCAAATCTTTAAGTTGTCCTTATTGGTGTCTATGATTTGTTTAAGAATGTTATGACGTTCCGATTCCCATTCTTTAGTTTTATTTTTAAACCATGAAAGTATTTTACCATATAAATAGCCCTTCAGTGTATCCCATAATATTACTAAATTAGTTTCTTCTGACTGGTTAGTATCTAGAAAATACTGAATTTCAGAGTCTAGCCAAGGTGTAAATATTTTTAATTTAGTAATATATGCTGGTATTCTTGTTGTGAAAGTTAGTTTCTTAAAATCTATTTCAGATTTTAGGATATGTGACTTATGATCTGACAAATAACAAGGAATTTTGGAAAAAATTTATTATTTTCATGTTCAAGTCTTGAGATATATACATTTTGTTAATTCTAGTTTGAGTGTCAAACCTATAATCTCTATGAGAAAATAGTAATGAGTTAACTTCATTATATCTATAAGTATCAATTAGATTTAAATTTTCACATCATTTTTTGAGAGCTTTACCTGTAAGATAAAGATGTCTTTTATTAATGGTCTCTGAACAGTCTAAAATAGAGTTAAAGCCCCCCCCCTCCCAAATATTAGATTACTTTGATAGACTTCACATATTAGGTCAAAATGTTTTCTGGCCATTCCTATCCCTATACCAGGAAACCAGTAAGTGTTGATGAGTGTCCATATTTTGTTGTTAAATCTTATTATAACCATTGCTTTAAGTCCTTCTTTATCTTCATAATTATAAATAATTTGAGGGATGGCGACATTTTTCTTCCATAATATTAAAACTCCTCTGTTTTTTTTTCCTTATATGACGAGTGAGATAATTTTATATATTCCAATGGACTCCAACTAAAATTATCATCTGATTTGAAATGAGATTCTTGAATAAGAACAGCTTACACTTTATTTAATTTTAGATATCTTCGAAGAGTAGATTTTTTCCTTGGATTATTTAATCCATTAACATTTAGAGATAGCAAGGTTAAATCCATCTAGTTTAACTTTGCTTGTGGGATAACTAAGAGTTGAGACATATTTCAATATTTCCAAATTAGGAAAATGTGAAACTTTTTTATTTATAATGGTTTTAAACAATATAATCAGATTAAGTCTTCTTAACATAAGCTGTAAGTGATAACTAGATTTAGGCCAATAGAATAGAGAAAAAATAATAAAAAAAAAAGTTGAAAAAATATAACCAAACAATTAATGAATTAAGAAAACCCATTAACTGACATGGAGTAAAATACACTCCTAATCTGAAAGAACAGTAATGCTCAGTCAGATTATCCCTCATGACAAGAAATGAAGAATGAAATTGACATTTTTGTGCTCCAAGTTGAAGTTCTAGGAGATGCAATGTTACTAATAGTTGGAATAATGTTTGCTACAGATGATAACTAATTAGATAATAATAATAACATTCGAAAAATGAAATGAATATAAATTCACATAAGAAAAATCAGTTCCCTATGACTATTGGAGATAAATAAAAACATTAATTGTAGAAGTAATTATCAATTTCAAGCTTATTTAAATGAGTGGTATAGTAGCATGGAATGTAAAATAAGAATAGTAGTTAACTTTCAGTTTTAAAGGATTAGATGATTCCTTCCTCTGTAAGGGGAACCATTTAAAAGTTGAGCTTATATATTTGGATGTTATAATAGTGCTACAATAGAAATTATATACTAGTGTTTCTATATTGAGTTAATAATCTGATTATAATCAGTTGTACAAAAATATACTAATAGAGCATGACAGTTTACAGTAACATTTTCCTATATGCAAATAGGATAACATTTGAAAGAATAGGTGGTTTGATAAATAAGAGGATAACTTGTTAAAATGTTGACTGGCAAAAAAATAAATAAATAAGTAAAATAATAATATACTATGCTGTATCTTTCTAGAACAATATTGATCTGTTACAGCTCTACATACTAAACCATTCAAAGCATGTTGATAATTTGGATGACTGAAAAACATCATAATATTTTGGGGCATATCAAGAAAAACAGAGAGGCATGTTTACAAAAGTATGAGTATTGAAACAAGATTTAAGATATGAACAAACAATAAAGCCAGTTAAGACTGTAATGATTTGCTCTGTCTAGTAAATAAAAGCTTGTCCAGGATGTTCTTAAATGAATCAATTACATTTTCCATGAAAACAACACAAATATCACTGGCAGAGAGCATGATTGCCCTTAAATGTCTAATTATTGGAGTCAGTACTGCGAATAATGAAGAAAGAATGACTGACTGATTTTTGTTGCAAACCTAATAACCTATGACTTGGTTATCTTTGTTGTAAGAAACAGATATCTGAGATATGAGAAAAAAACATTTATGCCCATAATAGCAACTGTAACTCATCATAACAGAACACAATCTGCCAAGCAATTGATGTGATAAATCATTATTTAAAACAACAAATCAGTGTTTGTGTGTCCAGAAAATCTCATAATAAGCATTTTGCCTCTTTTTCATTTTTGATGGCTCTTTCCAATATCTATCATTTGTCAATGATGAACATAAAAGAATACATTAGTCTCCCTTGGATGGCCATTTTTATTTCTGTTTCTGTGTATGTATTGTAAACATGTATTATCCTGTATTTTAAACACCTTTATTAAATCATCACATTTTGACTAGTACTTGGCCTTCTGTGGATTAATAGAAAAGAAGACAAACTGTAATAACACTTCTCATCATGCAATATACATATATGTTTTCTTTCCAACAATTTCCATTTACTTCAATATTATATACATTGCTCATTTCCTACCCTTCTGTAAACCTTTCTCTTCCTCTAGAATGTATTGCTCCCACAAATTTCATTTATTTCTGTGAAATTTCCTCCTTCACTTTTCTAAAGATCACACTTCAGTTCTTTTATCTCATTTACAATATCTACAGCTTCTTTTATGTTGGGTATTCATTCTGATTTCCATTTTTAGTAATCATTTTTTAGCAGCCAGTCATATTCAACTTAATAAATCCTTACTGAATTTTGACAATTCTGATTCTAGGTCTCATGTTAAAAGTATTTTCCATATTTACAACCATTGCTTTCCTCAACATTTCCTTCAAAGTACTCTGTAGAGAGTTTTTACAAGCTGCTGAGAAGTTACATTCACCCCCCCCCAAAAAAAATTCCTAATTATCTCTGTCTTCCCTGTCACACTTCTAGCATTTGATATATATACAACAACAATTCTTTGAGGTTTGAGGTGTAAAAATACTTATGCAAACACTTGCATGCAAAAATCTAAATATTTTCAACTTTGTTGCATACTTACATACTGCTTCCTATTATTCATGTGTAAATTCCATTTCCATTCTTTTTTCATAATCTTTTCTAATCTCCTCTGTTTGATTCATATAGTTATCATGCCATTTTTATCTGCCTTATTAACTGTCCCCATTTTTAGCAACAGCTTATGTTTTACACTCACCTAAAAACTTACCAGAACTGGTCTTTCACTTACCACTCCCCTATCTGTTTCACTTTGCCTATACTCTGTTATCAATACCTGGCAGGGAGGTTATTCTCTATGCTAAAGGCTATACTTTTGCTTAGCCTCTTCACACTCTATTGCATTTCCATCCTGGGTCATTTTTCCATTACCCTAGATTATTTGCTAATTAACTCCCTTACATTTCAACACTGTCTTATCTATTTTCTATACACCTACTTGCAGGAATGCTATTGATAAAATCTCCTTTATCCTTCCTCGCACTGGCTTAGTTCTTAGAATACTTCCTCCTATTTAATTAATGTAAAATTCTGTGAGGATTTTAGGATACCAAAGGTGTGCATTCAAAATTGTGGGTTTGTTTAATTTCTTGAACCCCTCCCTGCTTTGTGATCATCCTTTTCCACCTTGATTTATAAGTTTCTGCTTGAGCTATGCATATGTGAGCCTTAACTGAATAGCTCTAATTAAATCAGTAATCCTAAATGACCTAGTTTTGGGGAAATAATCAACTTATCCCACTTATCTCCTTCCTTCTTTCCCTCCTATATAAATTTCTTCATCTTTTTATTAATTATAATCCACAACTTTTTCTCTGATTGATAAAAATATGCCTAATTTGTCTATATGACTAAAAGGGCTATAACATTTAACCTCTTATATCTCACTATCCTTATCCATAATCAGAGCTTCCAGAATTTCAGTGTCTGTATTATATTTTGCTTAGTTTCTTCCCACATATCCTTACTTGCTATAACAGAATCCTTTTTAATCCATATACCTAAATTCTTCATCTTATTGTCAGGGGCGGCCCGTGCTATTGGACTGCCGGACTGCAGCCCCCTCAACAAAAAGTAAAAAGAAATTAAAGAAAAAAAAGTTTTAAATTTTCACGGACTTCGCGCATGCGCAGTAGTCCAGACTACTGTGAGTCTACTGCGCATGCTCCAGGCAGTCCGGCCGTCCTGGTAGGGAAACACGAGCAGAGTCATCTGTGCACTTTTAAAGTGCACAGACTCGCTGGGAAAACACATCGGGGCCGGACTGCAACACCAGCAGTCAGGAAGGGGTTTCATCGGCTCTCGCGGGTCTTTGTATTATTGCGTGGGCATGTGGATGTACGTTATGGAGAATGGACAGGTAAGTGTGTTAATTATGGTGCTTTTAATGTTTTGATAGGGACTTAGTGTTTGAAGTTGATAGGGTGTGTGTGTGTGTGTGTGTGTGTGTAAATGCCCCAGGTGCTCATGGTGGTGTGGTAGGGAATACCTCAGGCTTGAACCCTGTACCCTGTATGCAGGTGTTAAAGACTTGAGTTCCCTACCCACCACCATTTGTAAAAAAATTGCAGATTTTTGCCTCATATTTGATCTGATCTGTTCCTCATAATATCTGTGGTTTGTAAATGTTGCAATGCTTGATATTTGATGGTGCACTGGTAGCATTGTTGCCTCACAGCTACAGGTTCTTAGGTTTGATTCTTGGCTGGGGTTCCTTCTTTGTGGGGGTCTGTATCTTCTCCCTGTATTTGTGTGGGTTTGCTTTTGTGTCCTCCCATGTTACAAAGACATGTCTGCATTATTTCTTCCTGGTCCTCTGCTGAAAATTGTTTTTTTGTTCCAAGTCAGACTGTCCTGATTAACAAATGTTAAATAAAATTGACAGGCATTTGAATTTCAGACTTCAGGTTTCTGAATGTTTAATTTCTTACATATTTGATGGTGCAGTGGCAGTATTGTTGCCTAATAGCTACAGGATTTGTGGTTTGATTCTTGGCTGTGGTGCCTTCTTTGTGGAGTCTGCATCTTATCTCTGTGTTTGTGTGGATTTGCTCTGGTATCCTGCCATTTTACAAAGAAGTGTGTACAGTATTTCTCCCTGGGCCTCTGCTGAAAATTGTTTTTGTTCCATCAGAAGTAAAATTGACAGGCATTTGAATTTCAGACTTCATAGTCTTCAGAAAATACGTAGTAAAACAACTTTTTATTCTAGCAATAAATATATAGTAACACAACCTTTTATTATAACAATGTTTTAAGTTTATAAGATGACTATTTGAATTTTTTCCTTATTTTTGGGACTGTAATATCCTGTTAGTGGCTTTGTCCAGGTTTTTTGTGCTAAGGTTGACAGCTATGGCAAGAACTGAATTCACTGAATATGTTTGAGGGCTGTATTCCCTCATTACTGGGTTTGTCCAGGTGTTTTGTGCTAAGAGGTTGACAACTATGGTGATAACTGAATTCATTAAATGATAGCCATTTAAGTTTCAGTCTTCCTCTCGTTCACAAAACAGCTGATTTGGCGTAGTGGTATGTTGCTCTTGACTGTTTTGCACAGGGACATTGTCTGTAAAATGTACGGTGGTAACACAGCATTTTTCTTTCACAAAGCAGGTGATTTGGCATAGTGGTATGTTGTTCTGACTCTTTATTGCACAGGGACTTTGGCAGTAAAATGTATGGTGGTACCGTGGTAACACAGCATTTTATTCTAGCAGCTTTCCAAGATTATAGAAGCAATGTTTAATGTGTCCCTGGTTTTTGCCCTTTTGACCCACTCCAATAAATTTGGCTTTTTCCAGACTTCTTGTGCTGCGAAGTTGAGATGCAGTTGAGTATTGAGTAGATTTTACAAGGAGCTGAGAGCTACCGGGGAAGAGAAGTTTAGTGCTAATAGCACAACAGGCTGTGTGCTTGCTTTTGATGCAGAAGGTTGTTGGTTCTACTCCCATAAGGGGTGAATGCTGCCATATTAAAAGTTAAGATGCTAATTATGAGCCTGTTATCAGTTTGCCATCCATTTCCTATTGCAATATTACTAGCTTATTTTTAATGTAATTTAGGCAATTTATTCCACAGGGGCATCAGACACTTTATTGTTCGATGAAACCATGAAATATAAAGGTGATTGCTAGCACCAACCTCTTCATTACAGATTTATTTAACGTGGAATTATTTAGATGACTTTTTTACTACTTCAGAGATTTTGCATATTTACTGATAATGGTGGACTGTAGAATTGTGCATATTTTCTGATAATAGTGGACTGTAGAAGCTTGAGTAGACATTTATGATGGAAATGTTCTGAATTGGACAGTTTTGTTTCATTGTTTACTGGAAAAATGTTCAAAGCAATAGGAAGGTGTATCAAAGAGCACATGTATGTTTCATATGCAAGGGGCCTATGATTTGAAAACAGCCCAGAATTAATTTTTATCTGCCACGAGTAAAATGTATTTTCTTTGAATGTGGATTTTAATGTTTCAGTGAATGTGAGTTTCAAGGGCAGAGAAGGTTTAATGCCAAGTTTGTTTAGCAGATGTCTTAGTGTTTGTGCTGTAAAATGCAAAAATAAAACTTTCAAATGAAGTTCAAATCATCATAGAAGTAAATCAGTATGCACATTAGTGTTTATGGTAAATGGAGTGAAATAGCAAAGTAATGTATTATTGGAATGGCTGCAGGGAGGCTCCATTCGACCAGGGTTTTGTGAGGGGGAAGGGTGGCAAACTTAGACAGCCCCAGCTGAACCATACCTCCCAACTGTCCAGATTTTCAAAGAATGAATAGATTTTTTGCTTCTTATTTTTGATTTGTTCCTCATAAATTGTGGTTTTCTGGCAAATCATTTAGGAATTAAGTCACTAAATAATGACACACCTAGTTTCAGACTTCATAACCTTCAGAAAAATGCATGCTAAAGTAAGACCTGTTCTATCAACTGTCCCAGTTTATAGAAGAGCATTTTTTAGTACTGTGTATATGTTCCCTCCAATATATTTGGCCTTGTCCAGATTTATGTCCCAGTTTATACAAGAGCAATTTTTAGTACTGTTTATATGTTCCCCCAATATATCTGGCCTTGTCCAGATTTATTGCATTAACAGGTTGAGAGGTATATGCAAATAAGTTGCTTTATAGAATTAGGCATAGCCAAACCTCTGAACTGTCCCTGATTTTGACTCAAAATGTTGCTCTTCCCCTAATGATCCCTCCGCAAAATAGCAATTTTGGAAGAAAACATGGAGGGTTTATAATTAAGAAATAACTGTAATAATCAGATTACTTTTATTTCAGAAATGTATGTAGATAATTTTTTTTGTCAGCTGCTCAAGTTAGCAGTACTAATATTAAAGTGTCCCTTCTTGACATGTTCCCAGCTGTATTGTGTTGCTATTTTATATTTTTACATCACATTTTTTGGTCCATTTTTCATAAAATTTTGTTTTTTTGGCAAATTAGTGACAAATAATTAAAGACTGAAGTTAGAAAATAATGACAGACATTTGAGTTTCAGATTTCATACCATTCAGAAAATTCATACTAATGCAAGACCTCTATTAGCTTTCTAAGGTTATAAGAGCGATATTTTAAAAATTGTCCTTATTTTTGGGCCTTTGTCCCATTTCTTTGTATGGCTTTGTCCAGATTTCTTGCTCTGAGGTTGAGAGGTATGACAAATGTGTCAAGGCCATCACAAGTCAGCCAGAAACATTTCAAACTGTGACATACTTGTTACACCCCACTCCCCCATGTAGTGACTCTGGATGTGTCGAAGCAAGGCAAGGAGTAGTTATGCAGTGTAAATGTGCAGAGAATCCCACCCATCCAAGGTAGACACAAGTACTAGAGTGGCTTTTCATATGTCCTTGATTTTGCAGAATGGTCTGGTTTCTGTCATATTTTTTGTACTGTTGATTTATGCTTATTACTCAAAGTGCCTGTTGCTCTGTGTTTAAGTAGCAATACTTTAATGACCATCAGGTAAGCTTGGCTGAGATTGCAAGATGCAAGTAAGCTTTAATAAGCATACTGTTAAAGAATTGCCAACATTGAAAGCCTTTCTGTTGCCATGTAGAGAATACTTAACTAGATAATGTATAAGCCTTGGGTATTGACATGCATATGCCAGTATTTGTAATAAAGGACAGAATTACATTATTTTAAGAGTCTCATTACACTTGGAGACTTACAGTCATCTCTGCAGGCTTTAACCATAAACTGAATGCCAATCGCGTGGTCTATAACCTGTACAGTAATCCTTTTAAGCAATGTATCTTGAGCTTATTTCTTGTTTGCTTTTAATTTTTTACTTTGATCATGTTTTCCCCATGAAACAAGTAGATGTCAGGCAGCAGGTCTTTTTTTGGATAAGGAACATTTTTACAAGTGGGGGCATCGGAGATTACTACTTTCAGCATGTTACTTGTTACTTTAATAAAGCTGAATATAAATTATATTTAGAACTGCAGTGCAAGAAGTGGTTTGAGTTGAGTGCTGCTTGTTTTCTTATACTTGATTTTGACTGGCATTCCATTAATGTATTTAAAAAAAAGTAATTTATTTTTTCATGCCTCACAACCTTTTTTGTTTCCATCTAGATATTAAGCTGTCATGCAGCCAATGCATTGAAATATTTTTATTCATCTACACATCATTTTGTCTTGATTGGACTCTCATGACAACTGTTTGGCACCCAGTGCAGTATATGTAGTTTTTGTGGTTTGTTACTACAGGTGTTTGTGTGTGGTAGGGAATACCTCAGGCTTGAACCCTGTACCTTGTATGCAGGTGTTAAAGACCTTAATTCCCTACCTACCACCATTTGTGAAAAAAAAACTGCAGATTTTTGCCTCATGTTTGATCTGATCTGTTCCTCATAATATCTGTGGTTTGTAAATGCTGCAATGCTTGATATTTGATGGTGCAGTGGTAACATTGTTGCCTCACAGCTGCAGGTTCTCAGGTTTGCTTCTTGGCTGGCGTGCCTTCTTTGTGGTCTCTTTATCTTCTCCCTGTGTTTGTGTGGGTTTGCTTTTGTGTCCTCCCATGTTACAAAGACATGTCTGCATTATTTCTTCCTGGGCCTCTGCCGAATTTTTTTTTTGTTCCAAGTCAAACTGTCCTGATTAACAAATGTTAAATAAAATTGACAGGCATTTGAATTTCAGACTTCAGGTTTCTGAATGTTTAAGTCCTTGCATATTTGATGGTGCAGTGGTAGTATTGTTGCCTCACAGCTATAGGTTTTCTGGTTTGATTCTTGGCTGAGGTCCCTTCTGTGTGGAGTCTACATCTCCTCCCTGTGTTTGTGTGGATTAGCTCTGGTGCCCTGTCATCTTACAAAGACGTGTCTGCAGTATTTCTCCCTGGGTCTCTGCTGAAAATTGTTTTTATTCTGTCAGCAGTAAAATTGACAGACTTGAATTTCAGACTTCATGTTCTTCAGAAAATCCATAGTAACACAACCATAACACAACCTTTTATTCTAGCAATTTTCTAAGTTTATAAGATGAATATTTGAAATTTGTCCCTATTTTTGGGACTGTATTCCCTCATTATTGGCTTCATCCAGGTTTTTTGTGCTAAGGTTGACAGCTATGGCAAGAACTGAGTTCACTGAATGTTTGACGGCTGTATTCCCTCATTACTGGGTTTGTCCAGGTGTTTTGTACTAAGAGGTTGACAGCTGTGGTGAGAACTGAATTCACTAAATGATAGCCATTTAAGTTTCAGTCTTCCTCTTTTACAAAGCAGCTGATTTGGCGTAGTGGTATGTTGCTCTGTTTTGCACAGGGAGCTTGGCAGTAAAATGTATGGTTCTAGCAACTTTCCAAGATTATACAAGCAATGTTTGTGTCCCTGGGTTTTGGGCTTTTGACCCCCCCCCCAATACATTTTGGCTTTTTCCAGTTTTCTTGTGCTGTGAAGTTGAGTATTGAGTAGATTTTACAAGGAGCTGAGAGCTGCAGGGGAACAGAAGTTTAGTGCTGCTTAAGTGAAGTTGGTTTGCCTTGTTAATAGCACAACAAGTTGTGTACTTGCCTTTGATGCAGAAGGCTGTGGGCTCTACTCCCACAAGGGGTGGATGCTGCTGTACTGAGAATGTTCTCCTTGGTGAAGATACTAACTATGAGTCCGTTATCAGTTTGCCATCCATTTCCTCTTGCAATATTACTAGCTTATCCATTTCCTCTTGCAATATTACTAGCTTATCATTTTTTTAATGTAATATAGGCAATTTATTCCTGAGGGGCAACAGGCACTTTATTTTTCGATGAAACCATGAAATATAAAGGTGTTTGCTAGCAGCAACCTCTTCATTAGTTACAGATTTCTTTAATGTGGAATTATTTAGATGACTTTTACTTCTTCAGAAATAGTGCATATTTACTGATAATGGACTGTAGAATTGTGCATATTTACTGATAATGGTGGACTGTAGAATTGTGCATATTTATTGATAATGGTGGACTGTAGAATTGTGCATATTTACTGATAATGGTGGACTGTAGAATTGTGCATATTTACTGATAATGGTGGACTACGCGAAGTCTGAGTAGACTTTTATGATAAATGTTCTGAACTGGGCAGTTTTGTCATTTTGGGTGCATGCATTTTGTTTCATTGCTTACTGGAAAAATGTTCAAAACAAATTTAAAACACCCTCTAACAACTGTAATATATTGTACAAGGAATATAATTTAGTACAATGAGGAAGGTGTATCAAAGAGCACATGTATGTTTCATATGCAAGGGGCCTATGATTTGAAAACAGCCCAAAATTAATCTTTATCTGCCACTGGCAAAATGTATTTTCTTTGAATGTGGGTTTCAATGCTGTTTCAATGAATGTGAGTTTCAAGGTCAGAGAAGTTTTAATGCTAAGTTTTCATTGTGAGACTGCATTGCTTTGTTTAGTAGATGACTTAGTGTTTGTGCTGTAAAATACAAAATAAAACTTTCAAATGAAGTACAACTCATCATACAAGTAAAGCAGTATGCACATTAGTGTTTATGGTAAATGGAGTGAAATAGCCAAGTAATGGTTCATTGGAATGGCTGCAGAGGCTCCATTCAACCGTGATTTTGTCAGGGGGGAAGGGCAGCAAACTCAGACAGGCCCAGCTGAACTATACCTCCCAACTGTCCAGATTTTCAAAGAATGAATAGATTTTTGCTTCTTATTTTTGGTTTGTTCTTCATAAAATTTGTAGTTTTCTGGCAAATCATTTAGAAATTAAGTCACTAAATAGAGTTTCATACTTCATAACCTTCAGAAAAATGCATGCTAAAGTAAGTCCTTATTTGTGGGCATGTGTCCCACTTCTGTGTATGGCTTTGTCCAGATTTCTTGCTCTGAGGTTGAGAGGTATGACACATGTGTCAGGGCCATCACAGTCAGCCAGAGACATTTCAAATTGTGACATACTTGTTGCACCCCACTCCACCATGTACTGACTCTGGATGTGTCCAAGCAAGGCAAGGAGTAGTTATGCAGTGTAAATGTGCAGTGCCCCCCCCCCCCATCCAAGGTAGACACAAGTACTACAGTGGCTTTTCATCTGTCCTTGATTTTGAAGAAAGGTCTGGTTTCTGTCATATTTTTGTACTGTTGATTTATGCTTATTACTCAAAGTGCCTGTTGCTCTGTGTTGAAGTAGCAATGCTTTAATGACCATAATGTAAGCTTGTCTGAGATCGTAAGATGCAAGTAAGCTTTAATAAGCATACTGTTAAAGAATTGCCAACATTGAAAGCCTTTCTGTTGTTGCCATGCAGAGAATACTTGACTAGATAATGTATAAGCCTTGGGTATTAAAGGACAGGATTCCATTATTTTAAAAAGCTCATTACACTTGTTGGAGACTTCCAGTCATCTCTACAGACTTTACCCGTAAACTAAACAGAATACCGATCATGTGTTGTCCATAACCTGTACAGTAATCCTTTAAGCAATGTATCTTGAGCTTGTTTCTTGTTTGCTTTTCATTTTTTGCTTACATGTTTTCCCCATGAAACAAGTAGATAGTTGTCAGGCAGCAGGTCTTTTTTGGATAAGAAACATTTTTACAAGTGGGGGCATCACAGAGATTTCTACTTTCAGCATGTTACTTGGCACTTTAATAAAGCTGAATATAAATTATAATTAGAACTGCATTGCAAGGAGAAGTGGTTTGAGTTGAGTGCTTCTGGTTTTGCTTGTACTTGATTTTGACTGGCATTCCAGTAATGTATTTAAAAAGTAATTTATTTTTTCATGCCTCACAACCTTTTGTTTCCATCTAGATATTAAGTAAGCTGTCATGCAGCCAATGCATTGAAATATTTTTATTCTTCTACACTTATTTTTGTCTTGATTGGACTCTCATAATGATGGTTTGCCACCCAGGGCAGCGTATTTAATTAAAGTTAGTTTTTGTGGTTTTGAGAATAGCTCCTCACCTTTCTGGTTGGCCACACCCCTTCCCCTTGACCCCACCCATTCAGCTGTCTCCTGCAGCCCCCCTTTGATTTGAAGTCACCAGCCGCCACTGCTTATTGTGACCCTGTACATATGGGCATTACTAAACAAATTTGTGTATGGATGCACAGTTTACCTTTGTTTTATCTTATTTTATATTCCCAAAGGATGCAAAACTGTCTAATATAAAAATGCTGCACAACACCAAAATGTCCTTTTCTTGATTTACTAAATACAAAATATTGTCACGTGCAAAGACATTTAACTCTTCATTATTGCCATACCAATAATATCCTTGAATTTGTAAATCCCTTAATTTCTTTACCAAAAGCTCTAAATATAAAGCAAATAATAAAGGGAAAGAGGACACAAATCTGGTTTCTCTGTTAAAGCACAATTTGTCCGAAAGGAATCTTCCCACTGTAATTCTTTTCTCTGACCCTTCATATATCCCCCCTTATTAACTCTATTATTATATCAAGGAAAGCAAATGCTAACATTGCCCTACTCATAAAATCACTGTTGACTCTATCAGATGCCTTTTCTCTGTCAAGACCCGCTAACAGTATTACTGTTTCCTTACACTCAGCTTTCCTCTACATCATAATTGTATATTGCCAGATGTTTGCTTCCCCTCCACAGAACCACACTGATCCATACCTATCACCTTTGGCAAAACATTTGCCATTCTCTTAACCAAAATAAAACTTAGCTAGGCTTGAAAGGGCCCTAGGGTCATTAGCCTAGTAACCTCCTATGATCCTATACTCCCGCTTCATGTCAAGCAGTGAACCTCATTGGCCTTCTTCAAATGCAATCTGGACAACTGGATGGGTAACTGTAAATTCACCCCAGGGGATCCATTTGTGTCCCTCTTGGACAGGGGTGATAGGTGCTGATCGTAGAAATAAGGGTAAAACTTGGCTAGACTTGAGAGGTCCCTAGGGTCATTAGCTTAGTAACCTCCTATGATCCTATGATCCTATAAACCTATAATAGACATAAACAGTTTATAACCATGGATCTGATGTTATCAATCTTCATTTATTCCTTGAACTGTGGGTTTGGTTCCAAAATTGTAACTAACTCAGGTGTACTACAGCTGGAAAGGACCCAAAACTCTCAAGCTCTTCTCCCTACCCATAATGCTCCTCTCCATTTTATCTCAGATTTCATTTGCTGCTTCCAGTGTCAGATATGTCGCCAAATCACTCGAGCTAAGTACAATTATATTTTATAAATTCTACAGTTACCTATCTGTTAAAGTTAATCTTCATTAGCCTCTTATATTAGATTTAGAAACTCCCTACAATACTTTTTCTCTCTTTTTGCTGCCTTTTTCACTTCGGTGAAATCTTTACTACCATAGTTGATAGACTTTATTTCCACTTTTTCTTTCTCTAGTCTAAAAAAAAAAAGAAAAGCGAGTCCTTTCTCTTATTTATATATATTTATACCATTGGTATTCTTTGTCTACCATTGTTGGTAGCACCTCTGTATACTCTTTCCTTTCCTCTGTACTGACACCTTCTACCCTTTGGTATTCTAGGCCTACCATTGCTGTTAGCACTTAACTATAAATTTCCCTTTTTTAATTTTTAGTGTGTGTGTGTGTGTGTGTGTGTGTGTGTGTGTGTGTGTGTGTGTGTGTGTGTGTGTGTGTGTGCTGTTGTTCTTTTTCCATAGATATGGAAGATAAAGGAACTTCCACAGTGGTGCAGCGGTAGCATTGTTGCCTCACAGCAAGAGGTTCTCCCATTCGATTCTCGGCTTGGGTTGGGAGTGCCTTCTGTGTGGAGTCTGCATGTCCTCCCTGTGGTCGAGTGGGCATTCGAAAGACATGCATTGAATGGGCGTGCCTTCGTTGAAGGTTGGGCATTGGGCTGGCAACTCGACACCATAAAAACCAACTGCCAATCATTAGTGGACTGGAGTTCCACTGTGGCGACCCCTAACCGGGAAAAGCCGAAAGACAAACAACAACAACATGGAAGATAAAGGAAAGGACACTTCTGCTTTTAAAAAAAGCCAAAAGTGTGAGAGGAAAATTCCTAATTCAGATGGTCATTCACTATGTGTGTATTGCTTAAGCTCGTTACATCTACAGGAAGACTCCTCAATATGCTAATGATTTAATCACCAAGCCGTAGTTGAATGAAAGAATAAATTAATGTTGAAAGGCATTCTTAAATCTTCTTTTGAGGAGGCCTTATATGGTTCCAAAAGTCAGACCGTCCCTTCTACTTTCTCTTCCTCTTCCAAAACTGAAAAATGTAAGAAGGAAAGTCAGTTGTCGATGACCTCCCCTTCGGCACTGATGGCTAAGAAATCTAAAGTACAGGTTCTGAAAATGCCTATGGAACCAAAATCCTTGGCTCCAAGTCCATTTGCATCTTTGGCTCTGGAGCAGGCATTATGAGAACAGGATTCGAACTTAGAACCAACAAACTCTGCTCCATCCACTATATCTGCACCAACACCTAGGTTCCAAAAATAATTCCTGAAAAAACAGAGTTGATGTTTCCAAGAAAGTAGTATTCTCCATGTGTTGATCCATGTGTGGGATAATTTCCAAGTTGCTTCTTGGTGAGACCTAAGTCTCTGTCCACCCAATCAGTTCACTCCACCAAGAGCTTATCAGAATTTTACATGCTGAGGCTAGTGGATTAGGTTCTTATGGCAAGAGGATTGCCTCCTATGTCCTTGGTTCCAACTACCTCTAGCTCTGGAACTACTTTCTCCATGACTCCACCATATCTTCTTCCTCTGATCCCATCTGTGGTTTTAGAGACCCAGGCTCTGATCCCATCTTTATCGATTGTTTGACCTCTGGTCAGATCTTTTTCTCCAGGGCTGACTACTTCCCTGAGCTCTTCAGACCTCTTGGAACTGGAGGGCTTCTGGCATGAGAGTTCCACTGTCGGTTCCAAGTGGAAGGTGTCAACTTTAGTTTTTTCAGAGACATTCCTGCACTCAGCACACATGAGATTTTCTCCAGCTTTGGCATCAAGTGTGGTCTCCTCAAAGTGGGGAGTGACCTTGGTTCCAAGGCAGTCATTCTCGGTTCCAGGCTCCCTTCCCACTTCAGGGAGACCTGCCTTCCAGGCAATGGAGAGGGCCTTGTCTTTGGTGGGCACCCAGTTATCTGCCCCCAACTGGAGTTGATCCCCGATCCTTCCTCTCATTCTGACTCTAAACTAGCCTCTGCATCAGGACAGTGAGGGTCAAAGCTGCAGGATACATCTGTCCAGGTTTTATCCTCTTCTGACACTTCTTCAGATTTTCTCACTGAAGAAGTTCCTCACGCAAGAAAGTGCAAGAGGAAGCACTTGGATTCCCTGGAAGAATCCGTCACTGAGGATACTGACTACGATGAAGGGGAAGTTTCCTCTATGTCACCCCCTGAAGATGTCTCCTTTGGAGACAACCTTGAGATTCTTAAACAGAGGGGTGATTGGAAGCCCCAAAATCCTTCTCCCAAGGAGTCACTATACCTGCAAGCCCTAGGGTCTCATCCATATACTTCTTGGGTGACTCCACCAGCTGATGATCTAATCAAACTAATAGCACAGTGGGTGTGGAAGGCTTCTGATTCCATAGAACTGATCCGTAAGAGGCCAGACAAAATTATCTCAGCTCCTGAAGATTTCTAATTTTGGGCTAAAGGTTTAGCATTAGATACTGTGGTGGTTGTGGCAGCCACAAAAATAGAACTATCAGAGCAGAGTTCTACCATCCATTCCCCCACTTGGGAGTCTCAGGGGGGATAGGTTTGGGAAGCAGGTATATGCTTCTTTGACCTTTGCTCTGTGGTCATTGAACTTTATAGCACATTTCAGTAGACTCCAGAGGGATTTGATTAACAAATTATCAAATACCCTTGTAGGAACCATATCTGAAGAAGTTCAATAAAACATTGCTTCTCACTTGGCCACTGTCAAGTCCATTTCCAACTCGTCAATGAGGCTCATAGCATATGCAGCCAAAGGGACAACCAGAGCAGTGGGTTCTGGCATAGCCATAAGCAAACATGCCTGGATGCACTTATGCAAATTTGTGGAGAGACTCAAGTCTTCATTCATCACTGCACCCTTTGACAGATCTTCTCTTTTTCACCCAAATGTTTTGTGAGATCTTGTCCAGGTGTGAGAAAGATGGGAAGACCTTTTCTGCAGTGGGTGTACATTTTTCTACTCCTCAACAGTCATACTCTAGGAACCAGAGTAGTGGAAAGATGTGGTTCCAAACGTCCCAAGTGCCTTTCCAGGACACACATGGTAGTAGCTACCCCAGGGGTAGAGGGGGGAGTTTTAATGGAAGATACCACCATGCGGCAGAGGTGGCCCATAAAATCAGGTTCCAGAGACTCTTACTCAGTCAAACCTTACCAGCATTCCTGAAAGCAACCCCAACTGCTTGTCTCTGGAAGCAGTCGTGGGATGAATATCCTCACACCAACATGCCTGGATAAACATATCTACAGATGTTTGGGAGCAAAGAATTATAACCAGAGGATACACCATTCCCTTTCACAGTCATCCCAAAAAACTAAATATCCCCTGATGTTTCACCCAGTCAGAGGGAACCAGCAGTTTGAGAAATCAAAAAACTGCTAGAAAAAAGAGTCATCCAATACATCCCCCCCGACCAGAAAGAATCCAGAATTTACTCAAGATTCTTTTTAGTGCCAAAGAAGACAGGGGACTGGAGACCAATTTTGGATCTCAGTGTTTTGAACAAATCTGTTCGACAAAGAAAATTCCAGATGGTCACAGTTCAGTCCATCCTTTCCTTCTTAGGAAAGGATGATTGGATGTGCTCTATAAATCTCGAAGATGTGCATTACCACATCAAAATCGGCAAACACTCCAGGAGATTTATCGGCTTCTGGCTGGTAGTCAGTTACTATCAATTCAGAGCCTTGCCCTTTGGTCTCACCACAGCCCCCAGGCTGTTCACCAAATACATGGCAGTGGTAGCTTCTCACTTAAGACTACAGGGACACTGAGTGTTTTTTTTATTTGGTCAACTGACTCATCACAGTTCCACCAGGCACCTCTTAGAAAAATCAAGAAACTATGTCATTTAGACTTGTGCCAACCTTGTAATCACAATAAACCATGAAAAATTACATCTGGTTCTAATGCAGAATCTGGAATTTATAGGGGCAAATCTGAATATGAACACTTGCATAGCTCCTCTACCTTTTCCTGTCTAGAAAAGATTACATCTCAAGTCAGGAGAACCATCAGCAGCAAGACAGTAGCTGCACATCTGGCACTGCAGGCTCTAGGTTCTATGGTAGTGACCATTACTTTGGTACCTCTAGCAAGATTCCAAATGAAGATTCTACAGTGTCTTCTTCCATCCTAATGGTCCATTCTTCAGCTACCAATGTTGCATCATATTTTAGTGACCAACTGTTGTAAAAGGGATCTTCTCTGGTGGGTTCACTCCACAGATATTCTAATGGGCCTACCTTTCATACAACCCCAACCCCAGGCCATAGTAACCATGGACACCTCCAAGATCGGATGAGGGGGCATTATTTGGGCAAGACAGTCCAAGGCACATGTCCCTTACAGAGTCCAGCTATCATATCAATGTCCTAGGGATGGGGGCAATGCTGTTAGGTTACAGGCCTTTCAAGCTGTTTTACCTCTGGGGACAATTGCAGTCCAGACAGACAACATCACAGTTGCCTGGTACATCAACAAACAGGGAGGAACCAAGTCTTATCCCCTTTGTCGAGAATGGGCAATTTCTCCCAACCACTTTCTAATAGCAACGCAAATCCCGGGGAGTTCCATTATGATAATGGAAAAGCTGAGCAGATGTATTCTCATGCCTTACAAGTGGTCTCTCAACCTGAAATTGACACGAATGATTTTGCACTGCTAGGGCACACCTTGCTACTAGCTCTTTGCATCACCCCAAAACAACAAGTGCAGCAGCAGCTACTTTGTCTTGGTTCCCCCACCAGCAGAGTCCTGAGAGATGCTCTCTTTCACAATTGGCCCTTGGGACTTCTATATGCCTGTCCCCCGATACCATTAATCCCTCATATTTTGAAGAAAGCAACCAGATTGACGAGCAAGGTGATTCTCATTGCCCCATTCTGGTCTTGACAGATTTGGTTCCCCTTTCTCTGGCCTCATCTGATTCAGCAACCATGGACTCTTGAACCATCTCCAGATCTTCTGTCCCATCCAGAGGGATTAGTTCACCTGAACGTTCAGAAATTAAAGCTCACAGCATGTGATTTCTCCACTTCCACTGATTACCAGGCATAATGTTATGTCTTTTCCAGTCCATAAAATTACTTTTGCCTTGCATAAATCATACACTAGGAAGTTTTATTGCAGCAAATGGAAAAAAATTCTCATGTTGGGCTTGTAATAATGACATTGATCCTCTTTCAGTCCCCATCACAAAAGCTTTAGAGTTTTTGACACTGCTCTTTGAAGAAAGAGATTCTGCATTTGCCACCATGGTTCAACTAGAGGCCTTTCAAATTTTCGCAATGGGTTACAGGGCACATACTGTAATTAATGTCTCATAAACTCTGCAAGGCCTTTTTGAAAGGAACTTTGCTGCTGAGGCCTCCTTATAAAGACCCATACGTTCCATGGGATCTCAACTTGGTTCTTCAGACTTTGATGTACCCCCTTTTGAGCCTGCCGCCACTTGTGAGCTAAAGTACTTGTTTTGGAAAACAGCTTTATTAACAGCTATTACTTCTGCTATAAGAATTTCAGAGATTCAGGCACTATCCTATAAATCACCATATTTGACTTTTCGTCCAGACAGAGTTTTGTTAAGGACTAATCCATCCTTTCTTCCAAATATTGTTTTGAGACAAATATTAATTAGACTATTAATCTACCAATTTTCTTTCCAAAATTTTCAAACAAATGAGAATATTATTTGCACTTATTAGACACCCACAGGCAATTGTGTTTCTACCTTCATAGAACAAAATCTATCAGGAAATCTGATCAACTGTTTATTACCTTTTCTAGTGCTAGACTGGGTAGAACAGTATCAAAAGTTATGCTTTCTAAATGGTTGATAGATTAAATATCCTTCATATACACCAAAAAACAATGTTGAATTACCTGGACCTGTTAAAGCACTTTCTACCAGATTGATAGCCATTTCTGCAGTTTTTCACTCCACAGCTTTCTTGGATGACATTTGTGCAGCAGCAACTTGGGCTACTCCTCATACTTTTATTACTCATTACAAATTGGATTTGGCCTTCAGGGGAAGAGCGTTCTTTGGTTCTGTGGTGCTCAAGAATATTCTTCCGTGAGTCCATCCAAGATAAAATGTAGCTGAGGACTATGTCCCACAGGTCAAGAAATAAATGAAGATTGACAACATCAGATAAAGAAGTAATGTACACACCACAACATTCCATCTCTGTTGTCGATCTTCATTTGTCCTTGACGCCCCTCCCTCCAACCCTAACCTTCGATATTTCTTGGTGGAATGAGCTGAGTTGTTATTTGCAGTCCTTTTAGCCATTCTTTACCAGATACAGTCTCCACAAAAGTACTTTCAGGATGCATATCTTATCCATCTGTCAATCAGCAAACATGATCTAAGGTAAAATGGAGAGGAGCATTATGAGTAGGAAGAAGAGCTCAAGAGTTTTTGGTCCTCGTGGGCTGTAGTATGGCCGAGTCAGTTCTGCTTTCAGAACCAAACCCGCAGGGTTGTATTTATGAGGATATATGAAGATCGACAACACAGATGGAACATTATGGTGAGTACATAACTTCTTTTTAACATTGAAATTTGAGTATATGAAGACAAATCTCTAGATTCTTTACTTTCTTTAGGTCATAGAGCTACCACTGCTTTCTTCCAAGATGTTGATAGTCACCCTTTTAAAATAATATTGAACAACCCTATCACTTTCTTCTGTCCTAACTTCCACATTCCTATGGGAATACTATCTGTTCCTGGGTACTTCCCTGTTGAGTGATTATACATCACTATATATATCTTGGGTGTGCCTCTGCTTGTTATTTCCTTCAAATATCTCTTTCTCACTTATTTCTAACATGTTTTAATCTACATTTTAGTTTATCCCACTTACAAGATATGCCTTCCAAAGTAATTTTTATCTTTCGTTATAACTCTTTAATCATACCTACTAGCCTTTTTTACATACCCATCTTTTTAACAGATAAGTAGAAAAGTGGCAGTGTCTCATTTCTATATCATTAGCTGCACCTTTATCTTCGGTTTTATTGGTGCATGATATAATATAATTATTGTATGGGTCTTAAAGCTTTCAGTTAAATGCACATGTTCCTGTGACGTATTATTTCTATCCATTGTTGCCCATTTATTGTGTCTTGGAGAATAATATGAAAATTTGGCCCGAGTTGCTGCTACTGAATTCACATCTTACACACCAAATATTCTTATGTACTTCCTCAGAAATCTTCCCCTTCTAATTATATTTCCCCTTTTAGGTCCCCAATACCTTTGGTATATCAGGATCCATTCCCCACCCAAAAATAGTCGTCCATGCTGAAAGCTTATTATTCCACCAAATTCTCCTAAACACCATAAAAGTATTTTTGTATGGAATATAAATACATATCAGCATAATCCTCCTTCCCTGCCAATGACCCGTATTACCACAGATTTATCATTATTGTCATTTTCTTCTTCTATCACTGTTGTAACTCCTCTTGTAATTAGTATTATTGCTCCTGTGTTCATTTGTCCCTGATAATCTGATGAATGTCCACCCTGAAATCCTTTCATTGTCAAACTCACATGCTCATTTATATCCAAAAAAGTCACATGCAGCATTTCAATTTGCAACTGCACTTTGTAATATAATTCAATACTCTTTGTGTTTTGTCTATACTATAAGGTTATTTACATTCCATGTTAATATTTGCAAAGCAGCTATTCTGATAAAAAGCTATTACTCTCACACAAACATGATAGTTCCTTTGAATAAATAATGTTCATCATTCTCACTGCCGCAGTAGCTTTATGGCTATATGATTTTGCCTAGGATACAATAACTGGTCAGTTTCACAAAGCTTTGGCTCCCTCCCACACATTCATTCTGTTCATTGGAAAGCCAGAGAAAGAAAAATCAGCACTCAGAGTGAAGAAATATTCAGTACTTTTCTTTGCTGCCTTGAGAGAATCAGCTCTGATGTTCTACAAGCTCTGGAGGTAAGTGTAAATGTGCATGTTCTGCTTGTTAACACTTCTTTAACAACTTACCTTCCAACCAACTCACTCTAACACTGCTTCCTGCCTTTCAGTCCTTGTCCTTGGCTGCCACATGGATATTTACTTTAGTTCTGCTGGCTCTTTTCTCACTGGACCTAAAAAGCAGAAACAACACAACAAAGAGCCCTTGCCACCAGTGCAGACTCAGTCAGTGCCTCTGCTGTTGGTGAGTGAACCTGTAGTGGCCATCTGTCATTTATCAGATTACTCTGTTTCTTCTCTCAGTTCTTGTGGTGTAGTCCTTTTAGCCATCATGGACCACATGTCAGTCATGTCCTCTTTTGCCATTCCAGTATCTTTTATGGGAATGAAAGAACCATCTTCTCTGGAGCAGGGAGACACTCCAGAGAATGCTTCTTGATGTAATCAGGGAAAGAGACCACTAAATGAGGCTTTACTGTCATCTCATAGTCAGTCTTCTGTCAGGGTGTTTCCTGCAAAGAAAGAAAAAAAAAAGGTTAGACATTGTTCACATGAAAACATAGTGTCTGTTAGAAAAGGCAATTTGTTTACTTTACCCAGGCAATTATTAGAGGCTGTCAATTCTTGTCCTCAGAAATCCTTACATTGGGGCAGTTTCACAAAAAAATCCACAAGGAAAGTCTGTCAGAGGATTCTGAAATATGATGAAGTTCATTTCTTGAGCTACAACAGTGAAATGTATCTATGGAAGGCAGACCAAATGCAAGAAAAATCAAGTATGTTCTGCAAAACTAAAGAAATGCTCCTGATTTTCCTTTCTCCGCTATCTTGGCAGACTCTTGTATCTCTGAGCTTTCTGGTTTTTATAGTTAAAAAAAAGCAATGGAGATTCTCTTTTCTCCATTGTTTCAGTTGAATGGCACTGATATGCTATGCAAGCACAGGAATGTAAGTCTCATGAGCATGTGCACTACATTAACAAATGCATATAAACACTATGGCACTGTTATACAAAAGCATTATTTAAGAAAGGGAAACATTTTTTTTAAGTAATGTCATTGTATAATAGCAACAACCCATGAGTGGGTGTGAGTATATCAGGATTTACCCATTGCTGGCTTTGTTTAATCACTCGAGCTTCTCCCTCATGATCAAACCACACTATCCATGGGTAAATCCTTGTATAGCTACACCCACTCATCGGTTATTATTTAATTATACAATGGACCATCAGATGTCATTTATAGACCACTTAGTCTTAAAAAATTATTTCAGCTCTTATCAGTACATGCAGTCTTTGGTATCCCTGAATAATAACACCATCAGCAGGTGAAGGAGATGGAGAAAAAGTATTTTTCTCCCTTTCTCTTACCCCTTTCAGTGTATATAATGCAGGGCATCATAAAGCCCAATAATCTGTCTTGGTATAAAATATAAAGGAATATCTGAAGAATGTTTGAACAACTGATTTTAAGTAAATATGAATTTTGATCATAAGTAGTCACAAACTGAGGCTGTGATGAAATATTTTGGAATAATATTACATTTGGTTTATAAGTAAATGTAAATTCTGTCTCTGCATCTTGTCCACCTCCTATTTGGTCTGTTGTAAATTAGTGATGTTATGTCCTCCATGTATAAATCTATGCACTAAATCTTTTGTGAAAGAACAATAATCTTTAACCCTAGAACATATGTAGTTCATCCACATAACTTGGGACATGGATATATTTTTAAACATATGTCAGGGTGACAACATGAGAATGAAAGAAATTAATTTCTGTAACAAGGTTTTCTGTAGACAGAAGCTGCTATAGTACAATTAACATCTAGAAATGTCAGAGTAACATCTAGAAACTTGATAGTAAATCATTTAGTACATGTAATTAAATACAGAGAAAACCTAGTGTGGTTAATATACGAGGTGAATTGTAGCAAAAGTTCCCAAATATCAGATCATAGCAAGTACATGAAATCCAGATAATGTCACCACATAACAATATAAGGTAGAATAATATTATTTAAATTATCATACATAAACAGTTGTTCAAAAAGAATAAAAAAGGTTTGCATACAGTGAGTCAAATGATGTCCCATTGCCATACCTTTCAATTATAAGTAGCATGTCTCACTGAATGCTTAAAAAAGTGAATGGTGATTAATTGACCCTATTTAAGTGAAAGCTTACAACTCTGGACTGTCAGAACAGCGATTTTTTTTCCTAGGTAAAAAAATCGGTGTTCCAACAAAAAAATAAATAAATAAATAAAACACTTTAAACATTACATAAGTGGGGGGCTTTACCCCACCCCCACCCCCCTACTTAAATATACCAACTCGAGACCGCACTACAGTACCGAAAACGGCAAAGTAACATAGCGGTCAAGCAAGTTCTTTCCCAGGGAAAGAATTTGCTTAAAAGTCGCTTTGATATTTTGCTATTTCAGGTTTTTGAGTTCAGCCAAGATGCATGCGAAAGAATGCATCTTCAGTCTTCTAATAGGGAACCTCTTTATACACTTGCATTCAGCAGGACACAGGCATTGGCTTTGTTAGAAGTTATCTTATAAAGTTTTCTGACTTTGACAACAATATGTTAAAAGCTATTTGTGTCTTGTTGGAAGTGGTTTTAGAAAACAACTTTTCAAGTTTCAAGGGAAATACTATAAACAAAAAGCAGGAGTTGCTATGGGGGCAAGAGTAGCCCCTGTACTTGCCAACTTGGTAATTGCTTGGTGGGAGCAGGTATACCTCAATCCTTACCCCTTGTTTGACAAGGTCGTCTTTTACAGGAGATTTATAGCTGACCTCATTTTTCTATGGAAAGGAACCGAAGTAGTGCTTACATTTTTTGACTTCTTTAATACCAGTACTCTTTTTCTACGGTTCACTATGAGTGGCATAGAAAAGGCCATCAATTATTTGGACATCATAGTTTCCCTAGAGGAAGGAGCTTCTCAATTTGCAAGTAAAATTTTCAGGAAATAAACCTTTGTTAATTAATACCTGCATAGGAAAAGGGAACACCCCTTTCATATGAACAAAGAAGTGATAAAAGGGCAATTCATCAGATTTAGCAGGCTCACCAGTAAAAAAGCTGTTTTTGAGGAAGAAGCAGAATATTTAAAATCGTTTTTCCCCCAAAAAAACTCCAACATTGACTGTCTTATGACTAACATCAAGGGCGTATTTCTGCTCAGATCAAATAAAGTCAAACCTATTATGATGAAAAATCAGCCAGAGACTATGGCAAACAGGGAAGATGAGTTGACTTCCAGAAATACTTTATTGGTTAAATACACCAGGGCTTTTCCACTTCCTAATTCCAGTGACATGCATCTTAGCAGAGACATACTCACAGACAACTGGAAAATTATTTTAAGAAATGGTGAATTAGCCAAAATTATTGGTGACCGCCCTTTGTTTACGTACAAAATAATTCTTAATCTGAGATCCATGTTAGAGCAGCATCAGACTAGACCATCAGAAACAAATACATACTTACAAATGTGGCAGGTGTAAGCAGTGACGATTTATGATTTAATAGCAACACATCTAACATTCACATCAAGGCACTGAATTTAAACATTTGGGCAAGAAACAGGTATAATTGTGATTCACAAGGAGTTTACTTGGCATATAGTGATTCCTGCCCAGGGTTCTATGTTGGAAAAACTGTTAGCTGTTGAAAATTTATGAACACAATTTGGCTATAAAGAAAAAAGGCACTAGTAATTATTTAGCCAAAAACTCACTAATGTGTACTAATTAAAAAAAAAAAAAATTTTCATAGTAGATGCTGTCAGTATGGAAGAATTTGTAGGTAATTACAATGTCCTACTTGAATGCTGTGAATCCTGGTGGTAAATAAGACTGCGGGCAGATAAGTTTCCTGGTCTTTATGAAACAGTAAACATTAAATGTTTTCTGATGGCGCAAAGACTTTAAATGTTAAATACTGTTGCTCTTAGTAGCCATGATTTTCTTATGTACAGAAATATGTTTTCATTTTTGAAAAATTTATATTAGAAGTTTTGCCAGCAACACTTTATCATTTAAGATAGAGAGTAACATTTCTGATTGGTTAGTACTTGGTTATATTTCTTGAACATGCTTTAAACAAGAAAGACAAGTATTTTATTGGCTAGGGATGATCATTTGATTCATTTGATGCCTCTTTTAAACTTGGATTATGTACTTGGTTTTAACTTTGATGAAGTTTTACTGTAAATAAAAAGAACAAAAGGGCCTAGTAGTTAAAACTTGTGTTTCGGAATCCTTCCACGGTTGCCTTTGTTCAAAGATGATTGGGCATCTAACGTACACATAAACACAACTTGATCTAGCTAAAGGTCTGAATGAATAGTATCCTGAATCCTAGATGGTATCATGCCAAGGAGGGGGCTGAAACATTTGGCTAAGAAGTCTGTGAAAGATTCATTAATGGGATCTACAGCCAACACAGAAGGATGGCCTGGGGGGAATCTCCAAAGATTTATGAATGTTTGGCCAGATATATATAGAGAGACTGGGGTTTCAGATAGAATGATTATAATTCAGTTAAGAAGTGACTGTGGAATAACACTTAGGTCAACGCAGTACTAAAAAATTCCCTACGCTTATCTTAAAAAAAAAACTATGGAATCGTAATCAAGTTTAAAATAATATTTGGAGTCAGACAGCTATTTTAATACCATTCTTTTACATGTGTAAACATACCAAACTACTACAGCTCCCCCATATCCTCCTAATGCTTGCCAGATGGCCAAGTCATTCCTAGTTTTCATATTGTAAAGGGTTGTTTGGTGTGAAAAGTTTAAATTATGTCTTGAAATCATGCATTTCTCCCATAACACTATTCTCAAAGTCCTTAATGTAAGTTGGCATGGGGGAACAAATTCAGATTTATGGTACTGACCTAAACATTTCTATAGCCTGGTGAGGTTTTCCTTCAAACCAAAACAAAAGATTTACCTGTCTACACATTACAAACTGGATTTCATTAGTAGTGTAATCAGGTACAAATGATATTCACGTATTCAAAATATTAAGCTCATTCTCTCCAACCTCAGCAGTTATTTATAATCATCTACACTTCAGTCCCCTTCTTTTGGCTTTTAGGGGTCACCACAGCAGAACTGCTAATGATTGGAAGTGGATTTTTACGGTGCTGAGTTGCCAGCCCGACACCCAACCTTCAAAGAAGGCACACCCATTCACGCATGCACCTACCTGCATGTCTTTAATGTCACTCAACCATGGGGAGGACATGCAGACTCCACACAGAAGGCGCTCCAGCCGAGAATCAAATGGGAAAACCTCTTGCTGTGAGGCAACAATGCTAACCACTGCACCACTGTGGCCTATATCTACACTTTGGTCCCCTCTGCATTTAAAATACCCTGAAATTTTGTGTTTATTCTTGTGGTATTTATGATCTATCCTGCAAGTTCTATGCTCAAAGGTATAGTAGATATAGAGGACCCAGCATTATTACTAAGGTTTTGAACTTTGATGGCATAGTGAGAATCAGTTTCAGTTTCTGGTGCAGAGAAAGAATCCTCTGTTGTGTTTCTATCCAAAATAGATGCTGCTTTTCAGTGATGTTTTGTGATTCAGAAAACACATCTACATGATGTAGCTAGGCTAAATGTTAAATGCTAATGACTATATGATGAAATGACACATATGACAATGAGGCAAAACAACATGGTGGGGAAATTCAGAATGTCATACAGCAATACTGCACTTACTTTAGAATGGAACTCAGCTATATACCTGGGTTCAAACAGAGCACATCATGCAAATATAGTTGGGGTTGCCACAGACATTATAAATGTGTATCTGCATGAGCATTTTATTGCATCTGCTTTGCCCAGTGATGTACAACATTGTCTCTGGAGACACAAGGTCATAGGTTCATAGGTAAGTACTAGTCTAGCTGCCCTTCTGGATCATTTTAAGCCTAGCCAATTTCCCATTCAAAGCTGAGAATCAGACTATGTACCTTGTGTCTGTGAGGTATACACCTTAACCATTATACCAAACCCAACATCTGACTATGCTTAACATTTCATGCCCACCACAACACCGACATAATGGACTGGTTCTGTGTGGGCAGGGACAAAATGCAACAAATCGTGAAAATGCGTCAGCCTCATCTGCAGCCCTGTGGGAGTTGTGGAGTACCTATCCCAGTGGATAACAAAGTATATGTGACTTTACATATATTAGCTACAGGGACCTATCAGTAGCCTACTCCATCAATTCTTCAGTGCCATACTTCAGCATGTGGGGGAGCATATGTGGTTCCCACGTACTCCTAAGGAGAGAGACAATATCATACATGAGGCCTATGATATAGCCCATTTCCTTAAGGATTTTGGGGCTATATTGAAATAAAGGCCCCATCTGGTGAACTAGGAAGTAGGTAATGTGAACCGCAAAGGGTATCACTCCATCAACTGCCAAGTGGTCTATAATGCACAGGGTACTATCTACAATAATGTGTGTGTGTGTGTGTGTGTGTGTGTGTGTGTGTGTGTGTGTGTGTGTGTGTGTGTGTGTGTGTGTGTGTAGACCACTCTGGCAGTTTTCATGACTCCCACATATAGCACATGTGACCTGTCTCACTGGTTTGTCATGAGTGACCTCCCACAGAGGCATCCTGTTGGTAAAGTTGGCTATGCCATGGAACCATGGCTCATGGTATCCATCAGAAATCTACACAATCAAACTGACCAGGGATACAACCAGGCACTGTTACAAACAAGAAACATTAAAAAACATTTGTTTGGGCTGCTAAAGTCACACTTTCAATGTTTGGATACATCCAGTGGTACCTTACACTTTGACCATTCCATGTGTGCTAGAATACTGACCATGTGTACTATGTTGCACACTATTATAGTTAAGAAGCAGTTACAGCATGGTGAGCTGTTGCAAGCCCAGCAGTTCCCAGCAGTGGATTCCACATAGCTTTACAGAATAACTATACAAGAGACAAGCAAATACACTACTGTAAAAGTGATGTATGCAAAAATGCCAGATGGTGCTTACCCATACATAGGTGTCACATATAGGCAACAAGGTAACAATGTACAAAGGATAGGACACAGTTATTACCATTTGCACAGGTAGGCAAAAGAGTACAGGAATTTATGGCATTCAGAGGCAAGTGAGTGGGTAAGGATGCTGATGTGGAGCAAAAGAAAAAGTGCTTTTAAGGGCAATGCGAAAACTATGCTTGGGGGTTAATGTTGAGAAGGGCCCTGGAATAGTGGATGCATGGGATTTGACAGGTGCTATGGTTGCAGATGTGTGTGTGTGTGTGTGTGTGTGTGTGCGTGTGTGCGTGTGTGTGTGTGTGCCTGTGTGCGTGCGTGTGTATGTGTGTGTGTGCGTGCGTGCGTGTGTGTGTGTGTGTGTGTGTGTGTGTGTGTGTGTGTGTGTGTGTGCGTGTGTGTGCGTGTGTGTGTGTGTGTCTGTAGAGACACAGTTTCAGCACTTGGTGCAGGACTGTTTCTCAACCTACCAGACTGATACATGCGTGACAAAACCATGTACACCTTCACTCATGACAGCTGGCCCTGTCAGTAGATGTACGCGGTGTACAATGACCTTGGCTAGATGCTGGTTTGCTACATGACCTTGATTAATGTCTGCTGAGGATGTGCCAGAATGATGATGGCCAGAACCATAGGGGATTCTGTCTTGGGGGAGACACCTCCAAAATCAATGTTGCTGTGGAAGTGCTAACACTGCAGGAGCAGGATCTTACTCATGCAACCCCATGTTGACTAACATCTGTGGATGTAGTAGGTAACTGGCCATCAGGATGGGCCCTCGCCCCTAGCGGATAACCCAACGATGACACTGCACAGTCCAATGTGTTATTTAGTCTATCCAATGACTCACACAAAAGGGTCATGCAGTCCTTTAGGTCAGCACACATGACTTCACTCACTCTTCCTATCTTTGCCATGGCTGTGGTGAACCAGTTTGTCTCCACAATAGGCCTGCACATACATTTGGCTGTGATCACTGGCATACCAACCTCAGAGGGATTTCAGTAACCATATCTCTGATGATCACTATTACCAATCCACAGACATCTGTCTACTTGGAGGAGCACACTTCCCTGATGTATAGTGTCCCAATCTGCCTGTCTTCTCTCAGATGGTTGTGTGCCCTCAGTATCCATAGATAGAGAGACTGGGCCTCAGGTTTGTGTTGGGGACATGGGTTGTCTCAATCCCTGTGTCAAACACACACCCTGCACCCCCTGATTGTGCCAGTTCATTCCCGTCATCATTTATCAGAGGCTACAATTCTTCCAACATCAGGTGAGGGCAGTTCTACAGTAGTGGTGTCAGATAAAGAATCAACTGTGAATGTGCCAAAGCAACAAATATTCAGTGTTAAGTATGACTCAGCATTACAACTATACATGTAGCCGATATCCTTACAACTAAAAACATACATCAAAAACTAATACCATAGGCCATACCATGTGTAGATGGATATGGCAGTTGTATCCCCAATATACCTGTATATTGTTAGAAATATTTAATGAACATTAGACTGACTATGCACTAAGCAGGAGTTGCAGCTACTGATATTATGAATCAGGACAACACAAATGCATTTCTTCCCCTATAGAGTTGGACATGTGGATCCTCATGTTAAGTGTATGTGCTCTAACATTGAAAGGTTACCTATGGGTTCAATTCTACCCTCCATCCCCTGCAAATTCTGTTATGACAGTAAACATTTTTAATCTCAGTAATGTCACTATTCCACTGCACAGCCCAGATGCGTGATATCCATTAGTAGTAGTTTGCTGGACATTTCAAAATATACAATAGAAGTTTTTACCCCTTGTTTATCATATGTGATTGAAACTTTATTGTGTAGTCACCATCTTTATTCTGTATACGTTCACTATTATCAAAAATCAAATTATGTATGTAACCGCAAGCACAGATTTGGAATCTTGTAAAACAACTACCACTGATACTCTGTCTGATTGCATGTGAGTAATGTTTTGGTTAATGTTCTCTCTGCATATCTTATACAGATATAAAACAGGTTGATGAAATTAACTTATCCTTTTCAGCCTGTCTTTCCTATCTGATTTATGGGTCCTTGAGCCGCTTGTTGTTGTATGCAAGCCAGCAAACCTAGTGCCCCAGGCTTGACATCCTTTACAATTTTCCTGCCTATAATGCATAAGTATGTGAAGCTCCTACAGATCTCATTCAGCATCTGAACATTCAGATGTGATCCTGATCCTGTCATCAAAGTGCTTCACCTCTTCTAAAATTTTCTCTCTCTTAGGTTCTATTTGTTAGTTAGTTGACAGCTTTTGTGTTTCTCAGTCCTTTTTACTATTTCCACTGACTTTGAGGTCTTTTTTATCTTATTTGTGTTTTTCTCTACTCCTCCTGCAGTGTGTTCCTTAGGCCTACCAGACTTCTTAAAAAAGTATAACTAGTATAGATTTTTTCCTTCTATGTGTGTGTGTGTATATATATATGGGTCTACTTCAGATTGTCAAACAGCTGGAATGTTGAACTGCATATGGCCAAGAACATATGCAGAAAATCTCCAAACATTGAAATCTAAATAATATTTATTGTTTAGCTATTGTGTATCTATGGATGGTAACAAGGAGAAAGAAAAGAGTTTGAAAATGTGCATTCAATGTGGGTACAAACTCCTGCCACAGGATTTGCAAAATCAATGCATTGTCTGTATAGGTATCCAACACCTTACTTCTGACTGCTCCTTCTACATGGCATTTGATCAGTGCACCTTATTAGATAGCAAGAATAAGCTGGTGATTAAGAGCTTATTGCCACTGGATCCAGATGCAGATTAATATAAAAAGGATAAGGATGGCAAAAACAAGGAGAAAGACAGGCCCAAAGTAAAGGACAGAGATCAAGATTTCAAAAATAGAAAGTCAGAGAAGTCTCTTGCGTCTGGCCTCTCAAAAGTTGTCAAGTCAGGCCCATTTGTTTCTTCAGCTCTGTTCATGTTTCCAAGATTGGCTCCACCCCTTTCAGAGCTGATTGTCACTGAAGACAGATCACCTTAATGTATGCTTCAGAATACCTCTTTCAAGAGGGAGCTTACAAAATTCCCCTCTTGGCCTTGCTCTCAGTCCTTGATCAGATCCTTCAGGTTCTTTAGGAGTGCCTCAGACTTAGAGTTGGATGGTATGATGAGGGTATTTACCAAGACACAGACTGATAAGGATGTCCAATTGGCCCTCTGCTACTCTAAGGGTGGAACATGCTGGACCCTATTCACAATTACTTGCTACTTCCCTGGTCAGTCTTCAGATTCAGTGGTATTAGGGACTACTTCCCACATGTAGGTTGTAGGCTTGGCACTGTGTGCACCAGTTTTTGGCCTCAAAGCTTTCAGATCCAGTTCGTTCAACTCTGAACCCTTCTAACTTGAGCAAATCTCAGGACCAATTTCTGAACATCAACACTTTGGTATCATCATTGTACCCATAGTATATTGTGCCTTTTTTGCTGTCTAAGTCATCAACCTTCAAAGCTACGGTGCTATGTTGCTGATCTTCTTCTCAGGTCAGTCTAGTCTACTGGGTTTGGGGATTTCTTTTGAGAGGCCACCTATTTGTTTTACAGAGGAGACAATGATGGCTCTCTATGGGGGTTCTTTGGATTAGGATCATGTTGGCTTGGCCTTCGAGGTTATGGGAAGGACCATAGCCTCTCCTCCAAGTGCTGCTACACAAACTCCACCTGTGTTAACCCCTAGCCACCATACACTGACACCCTCTCATCTCTGTCTTCATTCTGTCATGTTTTCCAGGGTCAGAGTCACACAGATGTTTTCAAATATATTGCTCAGCTGCAGAAACAGTCCTCTAATGACTCAGATTCCCTACCACTAGAGGTTCTAAAGAAGAGGATGTGCATCAGAACCTAACTGGGCACCAAGTCATGCACCATTTTTTCTTCTCCAGAAAGAGTCTAATCATTAAAACCTAGAGCATGGAATCACATATCTTTCAACAGTTCTTGTTCTAAGGACGTTAAGCCTCACAGTGGTTGCTTAGAGTGCATAGTTACAATTGCTGGATTTATTTACAACACCCATCTGATTTATCAATCTTTTCAGGAGACAGCTTCATTGGTGGCTGACCTCTCCATTGATCTAGCAAGGGAGGCCCTTTCTGTTGTCCCCACCATCAGTAGTAGTAACCATGGATGCCTCCTCCTTGGGGTGGGGAACACATTATCAGAAGAGCATGGTCCATGGTACATGAACAGAACAAGAGGCTAACCTTCATATCAGTGTCATGGAGGTGAGAGAGGTTCTCCAGGCACTGAAGGAATTGCAGGACCTCTTGCCACCAGGGATTATATTCATCCAAGCAGACAACATGGTGGTAGTTTGGAACATCATTGAACAAGGAGGAGCCAGATTCCACCCCCTATAGCAGAAAGCTATGAGAATGTGGCAGTTGGCGATTGCTCTGAACCACTTCTTGACAGGAACACAGATTCATGGGAGGATCAACTGTCTTGCTGACAGGCTCAGCAGATCCTTTCTTTTGCTACTTGAGTGGTCTGTCAATCCAGAAGTGGTGTATCAAATATTTCATTGCTGCAATCTCTTTGCCTCCCCATTAAACACCAAGTGCAGCAATTATTTTGTTCTAATTCCCCAAAAGGGGCAGTATCTAAGAGACTCTCTGGTCAAGCAGTAATCAGCCAAGCTTCTTTATACTCCACCCTTGATGTCCAAGTTTATACTGAAGACAAGAAGCAGTAAAGCCATGGTGATAGTCATTGCCTCACACTGTCCCAGAGAAATCTGGTTCCCTGTTCTCAGACCTCACATCAGAGATCCGCTCTTGCAATTGAATCCCTGAGAGGATCTTCTCTGTCATCCTGCTGGGTCACCTAACCTAGATTTCCTTAACCTCAAGTTAACTGCATAGTTTCTCCAGTTCCAAAAATAGCCCAAGACTATTCCCCTTCTCAAGAGGTGGTACATATTCTTTCCACCTCTCAGAAGGAATCTATCTGTACAGTGTACATGAGTAAGTGAAAGGGTTTTGTAGCTTGGGCAGCAAATCAAGGAACAGACACCTTTAATGCATCTATTTCTTAAGCTCTTTCTTTCACAACTCTTTACTTACAGCTGTAGTTATTCAAGCGTCAAAGTCCACCTGGCTGCATTTTCAATTTCTTTTTTTCACTAAATATTTTTTTTTTATTATTTCAAATAAGATGTCTTAAACATTACATGAAATAAAGATAAATAACATATTTACAATTCTAAAACATTACTAACTTCAAACCATTATATAACTATTTACATTGGTGTCTATGCAAATAACATTGAAATTCTATATTATATAAAGTTAGAAACATAAGATGATATATCTTCTTTGATATTTTCAAGTATTTCCAGTACTTTCATCCAAGAGTAATAGTAAGAAGTAGATCTTTTAGTTCTGTTCTTCACTGTTAATATTTCCATGTGAGCAACTGTTGTTGTTAAAGTCTCAAATTCCTTGAACGTAGGCTAAGCCTCATTTTTCCAGTGTATAGTTATGATTTTACGTGAAATTGCCAATAGTGACCATAGAATTTTAGTGTCTTTTTTGGTACACAGTTTGGAATAGGAGAGTTGAATAAAATTAAAGACTTTGTTAATTGAAAATTATCATTATAAACAGTCTGAAAAAAATAATTAATGGATTTCCAGTACATATTGAGGCATATACATTCATAAAAAACATGCTGCCAATCTGCTTTTATCTTGGTATGGCATCTCCAACATTGATCTTCAATAGAATACATTTTGGATAACCTATGTGGTGTATAGAAACTTCTATGTAGATATCTCCAAGTGAATAATTGCCAGTATTTTGATAATGTAGAAAATTTGGAAGATCTTAGAATATTACTTTTTTCTTCTTCAACTGGAGGATGGTTGTTTATTAAAGTATAATAATCCCAGTATGATTTTTCATGATAGTTTTTGTTTTTAACAATTTTATAGATATTAGACAAATAACCTGCACCCTGATAAGGCTGTTTTGTGATAAGAATAAGGTATTCAATGAGTTTTGGAGCTTCATGTCTAACTGAAGGTTGCATTTGTTCTATTTTATTTATAAGAAAATGCCTTAGATTTTGTAAAACAGCCAATTGTCTTTATTTATATTATAATTATAAATTATCTGTTCCTTTGTTAGAATTTTCCCTTTCTCTATAAGTTGATGCCAAAAGAGTAATGTTTCTTCTTTAAGTATATTTATTTTAGATATTTGGAATGTATCTAGAATATTTGGTGTAAAAGCTATAGGGAAAATAAGAAAAATCCAAGAATTAATATTTGGTATTTTATTTATATATGTTCTGAACACTGAAAGTGTAGAGCTTACATAGTTTGATGGCAATTTATTAATATTATTTCTTTTCCCTAAAAAATAATCTTTTAACATCCATATAAGGGGTGATGGTATTACTGTTAAGTTGTCTTGTATGTGATTATAATTGATTTCTATGTAAATCTGCTCATGGGCTTGTTTCCAATAGGTGTGCATGCATTATTTAACCATAGTGTTATGTTTTTAATAACAGATGAGGTAATATATAAATCAATATCCGGTAAATTAATTACACCATCTTCCCAATCTGGCAAATGTTTATTTAAGGCTATACGGGGTTTATTTGGAAACCATAGAAAATTTAAAATTAGTTTATTGTATCTTTGAATAATATATTTGGGAGGTGGCAATGAAAAATTTTGTATTAAGTATAATATTTTGGGAAATATGTTTATTTTAATAAGATATAATCTGTCTGCTGTTGAAAAGATATATTTATTCCAGTAACCAATTGTTTGTTCTATTTTGTCTAGTATTTTATTATAGTTAAATATTAGAGAATCTGTTAATTCATTGAGTATATTTATTCCCAGATATAATAATTTACTTTCTGTTACTATATATTTGGAAAATCTTTTGTTTATATTATTTTTTTTTTTACAATTACAGGGCATCATTTTAGTTTTGTTTTCATTAACTTTTAAGCGTGAAATATTTTGAAATTTATTCATGGAGTTAAATAGAGCATTCAAAGACTCATTTGCATCTGAGAGAGTTAATAGTATGTCATCAGCAAAGAGTTGGATTTTAAGGTTTAACATTTTATTAATACAAATGCCCTTTATGTTATTGTCTGATCTGATTTGATTTGCAAAGGGTTCTATGAGTAATGCAAATAACAATGGTGATAAAGGGCAACCTTGTTTAGTTCCCTTTTTTATTGTTATAGGGCCTGATCTATATGATCCCAGTTTAACATATGCAGTAGATTTTTCATATAGTATTTGGATAAGATTATTAAAATTAGAAGGAAAGTTATATTCTTTTAAAACTAGTGAAAGAAAGTTCCAGTTAACCGAATCAAAAGCTTTATTAATATCTAATGAGATTACATTTAAATTTAGGACTTTATGTTTGCTATAATCTATTAATGTTAGTATTCTTTTAATATTATCTGAAGTATTTCTTCCTTTAATAAAACCTGTTTGATCTTTGTGAATTAAGAAAGGAAGAAAGTGTTTGATCCTATCTGCGTATATAGCCATAAACATCTTGTAGTCTATATTGAGTAATGATATTGGCCTATATGAGGAACACTGTTTTTCATCTTTATCTGGTTTGATAATTGGGGATATCAATGAATATTTCCAAGAGGGTGGTATGTTCAAATCTTTATTGGCTATATCATATACTTTTAATAATAAAGATATGGCTTGATTGGGTATTAATTTATACATTTCTGGTAGCATATTGTCTGGGCCAGGTGCTTTATTTGTCTTGAGCTTTTTAATTTGTGATTTTAATTCTGTCATATTGATTGGTTTGTTTATAATGTCTATTTGTTCTTGTGTTAATTTAATATGAATATTGTTTTCGAAGTATTTTTTATATCCTTAGTAGGCGTATCTTGAGTATTTATGGAATTATCAATGTAAAATTGGAGTCTGAATGCTTCTAAAATATCATTTAGTTCCGTAACTCTTTTGTTAGTATTGGGAATAAATATTTCTTTTATTTGCTTAGATTTAATTATTTTTTGTTCTATTAGTTAAGTATCTCAGGTGTGCTGAATTAGTAGAGTATGAGTTTATTTTTATCTTTTCTAAGTTAATCATAATCTTATGGTGTAGCAATTCTGTATACTTCTTATTGATTTGTGTAAGTTCTTGAACTTGAGTAGCATTACCCTTTTGTATTTCCAGTTTCAATTTATCTGCTTTGTTTTGTAAGTCTAGCATATCTTTATTCCATAACTTCCTTTTATTTATGTACCAGGATAATATCTTCCCATATGTAACTGCTCTTAATGAATCCCAGACATATATTTCTGAAATATCTTCTGTGTAATTTATTTCTAGAAAGTTTTTGATTGTTTCTTCATAAAATTCTTTGAAATCCCTCAATTTTGTGATATAGGAAGGTATCCTAGTAATGGGATTTGAATAAAATGGTGTAAGCTCTATCTCAAAGACTATGGCATTATGATCAGATAAAGGACAATTTATGATTTTGACTTTGTCAATTTTTGTTATTAGGTCATTGGCAACATATATTATATCAATTCTAGAGTTAGTTTTATATCTATGAGAATAAAATGTGAAGATTAGTGAGTCTGGTTCTGCAAATTCATTTATATCTTTTAAATACAATGTATCTATAAATTTTGATAGTGCTTTAGAGATGGGTTGTTTTCTTCTTTTGGATTTAGAATCTGTATCTTTTTCATTCATTATACAGTTGAAGTCTCCTGCCAATATCAGGCTACCCTTAGTTAAATGAATTATCTCTTCAAAATGCTGTTTAACTGTTTTTAATCCTAGTCTTGGGATCCAATATAGATTTACTAACGTATAGATTCTCCTATTTAACTCTATTGAAACTAGGCAAAACATACCTGATGTATCTTGATGAGTAGTAATTATTTTAGGTGTTATAGTTGAGTTGCGAAGTAGTATAGCTACTCCTCTTTTTTTTGTTTTGTATTGAGAGTTTATTAGTACTGTGTAATTATTAATATTTAAGTTGTTTATATCTCTATCTAATAAGTGTGTCTCTTGTAAAAAGACTATTTGTGGTTTATGTAAGTTTATGTACTTGAATAGGCTTCTCCTTTTATTACTATTATTTAGACCATTAACATTTATGGATAAACATTTCATTTCCTAGTTTTGAGTTTGTTTTATGTGTGAGTTTATGTAAATATTGTTTATTCTTAGTTCCATCTTGGATACAGTATTCAAAAAGTTTTTCTTGTATCATTTTTGCATGTTTTTGAGTGACACCAAAGTGATAGAATAAAAAAAAAAAACAAAGAACTACCAAACTTGTAATTCTTAACCTTAAAAACCATTCCCTATTGCTATGAGGTAATATACCTCTTCGTTTGGTTAGTGAATCTAACCAAACAAACTTTCTACCCTCACAAATAATATTTGGATCAGTTTCTCTTATCCTCTTAGTTTTAAATAAAGATAATTGAATAATATATTAAGATAATCTAATCAGCTAAAATATATACATATATTCTTTACTCATCTTATTGTAATTCAATAATACTTACTTCTAAGCAGGTTTCAAAAGGTACAAATATTTAGATTAAGGTAGTATCATTTCAAAATAATTTAGGGTATTAATAAACATCATGTTAAAATCTATAACTGTATATTTCATACATCTGTTGAAAACTATTTACTGACATTACTGTATAATACAGTACCATTGTTGTGCAATTGTTTTAGACTACTCAAGTCCGAAACCAGTGTTTAAATTAATATTTGCAAAGTCATATTGGAATAAAAACATGAATAGTTCTGAAACCACATCATATTTCATGTTTAACATAAACTGAAATGCGATACAATGTATAAGTATATTAATATTTCTTTAGTAGACATTAAATATGTTCCTCTGATTGCATTTTTCAGCTTTTCAATGACAATTCCCATGGCTGGAGACAACAAGATCACAATTTAGACAGCTCCCTTATCCAAGAGACCACTCATAATGTTGTTACCTGATTGAGTGTCTTGTTGCCAACACTTCCATCAACCCTCAGAGGGACCCTGCACAATGAAAACTGACACAGTACAGAGGTAAAACTGCAGCGCACTTGACCACACCCTCAAAGCAAACATCTATGTATATCACACATCAACTCCCACAGCTTAGACTGACACCCAACCAGTGCGTCTATCTGCTGACAACAAGTGCTGGAGATACAATCCTGACCTACTCAACAGCAGTAATTCAATCCTATGACTGAACAAAAGTATACTGGAGAACACATCAAAACAATGGAAGCTGCCAAGATTCAAACCACCATGTATGAAAATATTACAGGCCAAAATTCCCAACCCATTTTGCAGCAAAGAGACAAAACGTATTCAAACCATGGGGTAACACCTTTACCACGTCAAAAAGGTGTCCAAGAAGCTTGTTTTTCCTCCAACATTGGAGGACAGCCATGATGATCCATGCACTGCAAGAGTACCATTTTATCCTGGCAATTGCTTCATGACTGTATATAGAAACATTTAATCCAAATCATTAACTGGCACCACAACAATATTTCTCAGAAAAGTTGTTTTACAGCCAATGACCAGACAGAATGCATCATTGAGAGGATACATTTATCAAATGTCAAGTGCCCCAGCCATAATACAAGTGTCTCCTCAAATCAATCCCCAACGAATCTACTGCCCACCAAACTTGCAGACCAATACTGGCATCCTTTCATGCAGTCACATTGAAACACAAAAATACAGGTCCGCTGATCAGGAACAACCAGGCTCTCAACTGCCAGACAACACACCCATCTGCAGAAAGGTCCAAGAATCATAGTTGCATTGTCAAGCATCCTTGTCCACACTAACAGTAACATGATATACCCGCATACACTAGTATTAAGGCCATTCTTGATAATGTAAAAGCCAGGCAATATTATAAGAAGGGTGAAGCCACAGCCAGGCAACATAACAAGAAGAGCACAGCCGCAGTCACCATTCAGATGAGCAAACGGGAACAGCATGAGCCATCTAAGGATAGATAGCCCGTTGAGTACCTGCCACAATGCATGCCCATAATGCATGGCAACCCAGTAACAAATTAGGGTGTGGGCTAAGCCTCTCCCCTTCCACTCAAATCAGATCCAACACAATATGTGTGTAGAACACAGATGCTTCGACAAAGCCCAAAGCCACATGGGATATAAACATTGTATAATTGACACACGGGTCAAATCCACTGTTGTTATGTTACTCATTATAGTTGCCTATACAATCATTGCTTCCACTTTCTCCATCTAGTATACCATACCGCCATCTAAATGTTTGATTTGCCAAATGCACATCCAACCTTCTTGTTGCATCCCACCTGCCCACCCGAGGGCATACCTTGGCAGCAGGACATCAGTAGTATTCTGCAGGAGCACCAGCGTGGGAAATGGCAACCCTCCCCAAAACAAACCTGTCAGTTGTTTGACATTTACTAGTTTCTTTAGAGAATTTGTAAAACAGCAGTGATTTTATTTGCTGATGATTAATTTCTGCTTTTTAAACTCTGCTGTATAAAACATAGTAAGGGATAGCTAAAATGTCTGGAAATCTAAACTGATAGAAAGACAAGCAGATATATGTCCTTATCTATCAAGGTGCTAGAAGACATCAGTAGCCATAAACTGAAAGTGCTTCAAAAATAAATATCTGTGTATATTTATATGAACCTTTTATATTATTTATGTTTCCTTAGAAGGAATTTAGGTTTCTGTATCTTTAAATGTGAACCTAGCTTATTTTCTGACTAGACGTCAATTAGAAAGAGTCAGGGATGGCGTACACAAGTAAATGCGACAAGCAATAAGTAACTCAAGTTTCTAGTGATGTTTGTGGCTGTTAAATTGTCTCGAGAACCAAGCGGGAAAAGGTATGTGTTTTTTCTTTTTTTTTTTCCCTCCTCTTATTTGGTGACAAACTCATGTAGTGTGCACGCAAGCACTCTAGTTTACGGAGTAGTGTTCACAACTGTCAAACTTTGCATTTTAAACATGCTATGCCTTATTTCTCTACAAAGAAAAGACAACAGGATATCTAAGCTAGTCACAAGCATCTTTCAACTCCGGATGTCTGGAGCCACAACACACATGACTTATAGCCTCAAAATATCACTTAAAACATATTTTTTCACTGGACTATATCAGTATGTGCATATGGGTCAAAGGCAGAACATCTTTTAAGATTATTTAAAGTAGTCTTATGATACATCCTAACTGAAATACTTCATTTCAAAAGCAACACATTTCTGCCCAGCATTAGCGTTTATCCAAACAGGGACACTTTTAACTTATAAAAGTAATACTATCAGGGATGTAACTAATAATAAGTTATATAGCAGCCATTACTATACCTATTAAGCAATATAACCATATACTGATTAAAGTATTATAAGTTAATGAAGATTTAATAAAAGAAGAGAAAAATAAAAACAACAAAACACAAAGAGAGAAAATAAATAAATAAATAAACTATTTGGGAACATTATTATGCATTGATTACTCTGATTAAGAATATGAAAATAATAGATGGATAATAATGAAAAATAGAGTAATGTTTAAATTATGCTTAGTATATTGATGTGATTTGAAATAAATGTATTTACATTTATGCTAATTTTGACATTTAAAATATAATTGAAAACAGTACCTGTTTTGGTGTAACTTGAAGACAGTAAGAACTTTTCTTTTGTTGTTAGTATTATTATTTAGATTTTACAGAATATAACATATGTAAGATTATTTGTCCTTTAGTTTTTTTTCTTTTGCTCAACAGTTTTCCAATTATTTACTTCAGCATTTCTCTTCGGTGTACTTATTGTCCAGTCCATATATTCTTCATGTGTTAGGATGTTGTTGTTGGTAAGGTATTTTATTGCTGAATCTACTGTTTCAAAGATTTTTATTCCATTTGGTAGAAAAACTTTCAGTCTTGCTGGAAATAAAAGATGGACTTTCAGTTGCTTTTTCTTCAAGGTTTTTATTGGTAGAAATTCTTTTCTTTTGAAACCACCTTTGTAGAATAATCATTGTCAAATCTTATTAATGAATCATTGTATTTGATGGGAGAATTTGCCCAAGCATTTCTTAATATAAGATCTTTATCTTGTGTAGAAAAAAGTCTCACAATTATAGATCTCGGCTTGTTCTTACCCGGAGAAGAAGCATTTCCAGAAGCTGCTAGTGATCTATGCGCCTGTTCTATACCATATGAAAGAGCTTCAGGTATTTTTGTTACATCTGGTATCCAGGTGGTAAGAAAGTTTATCATATTGTCCCCTTCAGATTTTTCTGGTAGACCATATATTCTAATATTATTTCTTCTTGTTCGGTTTTCCATATCATCAAGTTTTTCTAGTAAATATGTATTCTGTTGAAGTAAGAATTCAGTTTGTTGTTCTTCTACTTGAACTCTAGTGTCAATGTCACTTAATGACTGTTCAATAAGTGATATCTGTCCTTTCTGCTGTGTAAACATTTCTTGAAGCTGTTCCAGTTGTTGTGAGCACTTTTCTTTAAAAGTATCTATTTTATTGTCCATCTTGTCGATTTTTATTGTAAGTTCCTGTATATTTGTAATGAGAGACTGCAGGTCTTTTTTGAAAGAAGAGTCTTGTGCTGTATTCCTTAGATGACTCATGCTGTAAAGCTGATATTGGTGCTGATTTTCCAGTAATTAATTTGACAGGAATTATTCAAGTTCTGACAATAAAATTTTTCTTATAGATGCTCAGAGTTATTAGAAATAAGTTAGTAATAAAAATTTCTTCAAATTAAATATTATTTTGTAAAATTCCTGTCAGGAATTGTATTGAGGTAAGAGAGCTGAAATGAAGTGCAGCTATCAGTTCAGCATCCTAGCCACGCCCCCTCATTTTCAATTTCAAAGGCTTTGACTCCCATTCATTAACCTCTCATAGATCTTGTAAGGCCTTTCTCAAGGGTACATTCCTGCTTCATGCCCTCATCAGAAAACCAGTCCCTCCATAGAACCTTTATTTTGTGCTAGAGGCATTAACAAAGTCTCCATTTGAGCTAACCTATACCGCTTCCTTAAAATTCCTTTCTTGGAAGAACTTATTCCTCATGGAGGTTACATCAGCCAGGATAATATTTGAGTTACAGTCACTATCAACATCACCTTCTTATTTTGTGTTTCACTAATATAGAGTGTCTCTATGCACTAATTCCATCTAACTTGAATCAATTCATCTATCTGCCAGCATTCTCTCCTAATCACGTCAACAAGGGTACTTGAGCTGCTCCATGTTCAAATCACCAAAGGCAAAATGCAATACCCCTTCCTTGCAAGCTATAGTCCCCCTCTATGACCCAGAAAACCCATACCATGTACTTAAACTTATTAGAAACACTAACCATCCATCCCAATACCATATTCATGGGTGATTTTAATTACCCCCACTGTTAATCGGGAATTCTATATGACACCAAACGCACAGGCACAGATATTCCTGGATTTTGTAAATACAAACTCCCTTGACCAGATAGTCAGTACACCAACCAAGGGTGCAACCATACTGGATCTGGTCTTCATTAATACGGGAGAGTGCTGCACACCCCTACTGTAATGTCTTCCCTGTTAAGACCATAAAATCGTCTTCTTTGAAATAAAAATAAAGCCTGGACCCCCAGCTAAACCTGGAATATTCAGGAACTACTCTAAGGCTAACCTCCTGCTTTTAAGTGATAGCCTGGCAAAATGTCAAGCTGCCATAAACCCTGAAAACACTGCTGCTTATGCAGAACTGTTCACAGAAACCCCGTATAAGCATGTTAATAGCTGCATAGAGGCAGCTGTACCCACCAAGAAGAAGTACAGAACTAACTCAAAAAGAAGCCACACTGATGGAATCAAAATCAATAGGCTATATAAAAGACAGGAAAAAATATGGCAAAAATTAGGAGGTGCAGCACCAAGCAGGATAAAAGTACTCTCATCAAACTAAACAAACATCTCAGAGGACAAATATAGACTAACAAAGCCAAATCTGAAGCAAGTTTGTCCTCCCAGGCCAAGGACAACCACAAAGACTTCTTTAGCTATGTCAGCAACCTCAAAGGCAATACACAATTGTGTGCAGAGTTCATTGCAAATGGAGCCACCTATACTGAGCAAGAAGATATAGCAAATGGCCTGGCTGATAAATTCAGCTCCAACTTTACTCCTCTCTCCCCCTCAACCTTCCCTCGGGAAATATAATCAAATATACCTTCCCCTACTATCTCTAAGGAGCAGGTCCTTAATGCTCTCTCTAAGACCAAGAACACTGCATCAATGGGCCTAGAAAATATATCAGGATGCATTCGGAATAGCATGAAACATGACCTATCAGGGCCTCTGGAATTACTATTTAACTGTAGCCTCCCAACAGGATTTGTGCCTCATGAATGGAGAACAGCAACAGTCATCCCTCTGCACAAAGGTGGGCCATCTACAGACCCTGAAAACTACAGCCTGTAAGTCTCACTAGTCTTATATGTAAAGCCATGGAAAGAATTATCATGGAAATGATCAATATGGAATGGTTTTGTCAAGGGCAGATCATGCCTACTCAAGCTGGTGGACTTCTTTGGGAAGGTCACCAAAGCAATGGATGAGAGCAAAATGGTTCACACTGCCTACCTTGACCTATCCAAGGCATTTGACATAATACCCCACATGGGCATTGTTGACAAACTCAAGAGGTTTGGTACAAACTCGTATATCACCCAGTGGATAGCCAAGTGGCTCACAGATATGACCCAGGAGTTTAGAACTGGGGACTGCACCTCCACAAAAAGGCTAGTCACAAGTGGAGTCCCTCACGGATTAGTCCTGGGACAGCTCCTTTTTGGCATTTACTTCTCTGAAGTCAAGGCCAATGTCAATGGCTCTGGCTGACTAAAATTTCATATAATTGCAAATTGGGAGTTGTCATTGAATCCCATACTGACACAAATGTTCTCTAGGTGGGGCTGACGCAGACAAACAACTGGTGTTAGAGCCATGGACTAAATCTAAATGCCAAGAAATGCATAATAGTACCCTTTGGGAAATCATCTACTCCTGGTAACTATCATATTGACAACAAGCCCTTTAGAGTTGACCCAGTAGTCAGGGACTTTGGGACACATATAGATAGTAATCTAGCCTTTGACCATCATGTGTCTACAGTAGTGAGGAAATCATCCTATGTTGTGCAACTAATAAACAAAGGTATGGCTTGGCATCTTAGTCTAAGGAAGACATTGTTTCACTGTATGCAGCATTCATCAGACCTACCATTGAGCATTGAGTACAACGCCCCCTGGGGTATGTACCTAACCAATCATATCCAATGGAACATCCACAGAGGTTCCTCACTAAAAGAATACAGGGCATAAGTAAAATGTCCTATGCAGACAGCCTTAAGGCCCTATTCCTCTATTCTGTTTCCTACAGGCTTTTGAGGGGAGATCTATGCCTGGCATACAGGGCAATTTCAGACCCCACTCTGATGGATCTCCTGCATATCCACCAAAAACACAGCACCAGAATTACCCATTCTAAAGACTTAAACCTTGCCTGTGATATAAACAGGACCTGCTGGACAGACAGGTATGTATCCCAGAGACTACCTCATCTATGGAACAGGCTCCTTATCCATGTGAAGCAGTTCCTCCTTAACCCAATTCAAGTGCGACTTGGAAATTGGATGGGGAACATGAAATCCATCCCTTGTTTGGCACCTATGTCTCTAATGGATACAGGCAATCTGTAAATGGTTCATCTCCCAAACCCCTGTTTACACTTATTAAGGGTATCAGAACTTGTCAGAGATTTGGGATGCATGGCTAGGCTTAAAACAGCCCTTGTGGTCATTAACCTAGTAAACATTTGTTAACCTATGAACGTAAATACCTGTTTCATATATTAAATGTGCACAGACAGTTACACTTCTGTCTTCAAAGAGACCTTCACCTGTTTGTTTCCTTTGTTCTTAATAGGCATGGCTCTAAGGTTTCCAAGATTACCTTGTCCATATGCATTTCAGATTTTATAACATTTATTTACTCTTCCAAAACTCTCCTCCACCCCTTAGACCAAAAGCTCATTCTGTGAGGCCAGTGGTCATGTCTGCTGCTTTCCTTAGCAACTGCTTTCCTTAGCAACTGTTCTGTGGCTGAGCTTTGTGATACATGGGTTTCCTTACATACCATTATAAACTGGACAAACATAAACATATAAACATTATAAACTGGATATGATTTTATGATGAAGAGCAAACGTCAGAGTCACTGTCCTCAAGAGTATCCTGTGATGATGATGCCAAGTGCTATGGAGCTGGGGACTCTGACCCACAAGTTGGATCAAATTGATGAGATGAATAGGATACATTAGGTATGTACTTACTGTAACCCTGAATCCTTTCATCCTTGTCTGTGCAATATGACATCCCTCCCACTGTTCCTCTTCCTATATCTACTTTTGAAGGACCTGAAGGGCCTGTCTCCTTTTACATTTATAGCAGGTTTCTCTGCATCTTTGGACTACAAACATGATCTGAGAGAGCTTCACATGCTGATGGATTTTGGGTAGGAAAAGTTTAAAGGATCTTGAGGCTGTAGCAGTAGGTTTGCTGGCTTGGATCCAACAAGAAATTCGAGGACTTGCAACTTTTATCTGATGGACAAAGATGAAAAGATGCAGCATCATGTTAAGTACATTTCTGCCATTTTAAGGGCTACTATTAAAAGTGAATTTTGCTTAATTGCATCGTTATCAGTATAGTTAAGAATGCAAATTTCTTTGAGTTCATATTTTGTCTCCCTCACCCTTTTTGCTATTATCTTTTCTGTTACATACAATGACTTTATTTTTTTGCTTCTGTCCATTTCTTTTATTATTTTATACAGCAGCACAGAAACCAGAAGCCATACCACCAGTAAAGGCCTGTTGTCCCCAACAGTTGACAGTAACACACCACCAAAACCAGAAGCACCCAGTACATCTGAGTAGCAGCCTGCCACAGTTATGTCTACATCTCCTGCCCTGTCTGAACCACCTGCGTCAGGCAGCCCTGCACTAGAGGCTGGTGCATTTATATAATTGTATCCTGTAGTTGCAGTGCAAGTGGAGATGACACCTTTGTCACCCACCAGAGCTGGCAGAGCTTGTGAGGGAGGTAAAAGACAAGAGGTCAGATGCCTGCACTAAGTACATGGAGACTATGTCCTAGTAACTAAATAAGTTGCATCTCTGCCCAGTGCCGACTTCAACTTCTGAGCCAGGACCCAGTGTTGACAATACCCAGTGTGGCAAGTAATCTCACACTGTATCTAAGCTGTCAGGGACTACATCTATGAACACTCAGTCATTAACACACAACATGGTGTTCTGTTCCCTTTTTTTATCTTCCCGTCCTTGTTTGTTTGGCAATCCTCCCCTTACCAGTCTCTTCCCTCAGCTAGTTAAGATTTTTTTAGCATAATCTGCCCCAATAAAGTACCAGTATTAGTCTGCCCCATTAAAACATCCTTAACTTATTACAGCTGGGTAATACCTCTGGGTGTTTCTGCAGTTACATCCAACTGACTTCTGTAGGCATCAGTATTGCTTGTTCATAATTTTATTAATAATTCCAAAACCAACTGTGTTGCTATTTGACCTCTGTCTAGTGCAGGTAAAGGTAAAGTAATTGTTCATATACGATTATTTATATTGTCTTAAATTTTATGTTTTTTCTAAATATCTTGCCAACCAAATAGCACAGACAGAACTGCTTAAAGTCACATGACAGCTATCAGTTGGGTGAACACAATGCTGATGATAGTATATGTGCAGTTTGAGCAGTTGCTGAGGTATTGTAAGTTGTTTACAAAATAGTATATACATACTGTAAACTTAATACTTACTGTGTTTAATATGACTTCACTTGGGGTTACAGTAAGTACCAGTTTAAGACCTAGAACTTAAACAATGCTACCTCTACAAAGTTTGTATTGAAGAGTTTTTCCTTTACACTTCTTCATAACCCATGTGGTTCCAGAGATATGGACATTTCTTTGAAATGTGAGGACATAATTTCTTTCTATAAAAAAGCATAGACTCTGCACATTGTTAGTTACAATGCAACCCTATGGACCTCCATTGGAGGGAGTGAATTAATAGCTTTCTGTAAACCTCCCAGTCCACCCCCCCCCCGTAGCTGAAAAAGTAAATCAACAGACAGCATAGCTGTACAATTTGCTAACCTCTCTGTAGCCAGCCCAGTGGGCATAGCAATTGTCTCATGTTTACTGACAGCCATTTAATCTTTATAAAGTAACAGATAATGTATGCGGGAGAGGTGTACCTATACAATGTCAATGGAGGCTCAACTCTTGCATAGAAGGACACATTAGGTTGTCAAAACCATGCACACAGTGCCCACCACACATAGCACACAGCACACACATAGGCCAATGTATGCTGAGGCACTTAAATATAATCTTACTAAACAAAGATCACCTAGTCCTCCTGTTGCCAGAGCTATTCCTCAAGAAACACAAAAGCACTCATCAAAAACAACACTTAACACCACACATGCAATGACACTAAATGGACACCCAAAACAAAGCCATTAAGGCAAGCTAACACACTTTCTAGGACTCTTGTCTTAGGGGGCTCCATTGTAAGATATACTGATGTCCCTACTAAGCTGAACAAGGAGAAGATAACTATTAGTTGCTTATCTGGAGCCAGGATCTGCCAACTCATGCACACACTCAAGTCAAAATGCCACAGGTACAATATGATTCCATCATAGTCCTTGTAGGTGTAAATGACCTGAGCTGTAACTTCTCAGACTATATGAAGAGAGACATTATGGAGCTTTCAGACTATGTGTCTCAGGCTGGTATGAGGCTAGCACTGAGCAACATGTTACCTTCACCATAGATGATGGCCCAATATAAACAAAAGATGATTGATTTTAACACTAGGCTGAGTTTTTGGTGTCATTTAAGGGTATACAATATTTACCAGCATGGGAGGACATGATTAGTAGACCACATTGATTTGCCAATCATGGTCTGCACCTGTCTTTTCTTGGTTATTGGCTACTAGATAACAATTTATCTACCCCACAATGCCTTTTTTGGCAATGCCAAACTGACAAACCTAATGACAGAAAAATTAATGAAAATGAACCTGAAGGTGTTACTGCTCAATGCTAGGAGCCTGAACAAAAATAACACTCCATCCAAAGCCCTTTTAACCCTTGAGAAAACGGACATCTGTGCATTTACTGAGACATTGTTTAAAACCTTAGAGAGTACCCGAGAAGTGCAAAGTTTCACTGCCTTTTACACTTTCAGACTAGTAGCTGCACAGACAGGGGCTAAAGATGGAGGAGTTTTGATATATATCAGTAACAGGCATACTTCTAGGATAGCTAAACAGGGTGATGCACTGGAGTTTCTCTATGTGCAGATAACCATAGATAAAATCCTGTACTGCATCTTAATGAGCTATACATCATACTCCATGTCCCAAGAAACTTGCAGTGCATACTTGGACCTTCTGGAAGCACTTACCATCCAATAAAACTCCCTTCTCATGGAGGACTTTAGTTATCCTTTTATAGATTAGGAATCTTACATGTTTTTAAATTTGCAGGCACAGAGATTCCTGGACTTTATAAATACAAACATCCTTTATCATTTAGCTTATACACCCACAAGAGGTTCCAGAATACTGGACCTGGTCCTCACAAATATGGCAGAATGCTCCACCCCCCGATGTCTGACCATGAAGCTTTCTCCTACAAAATTAAAATCAACTTACTAACTCCAGTAAATGCAGTAATAGTCAGGAACTATTCTAAGGCAAACTACCTTTATTAAGCAATAGTTTGTCAAAATTCAGTGCTTCCCCTAACCCAGAGAACACAGAAGACTATGCAGAATTGTTCACAGAAGCTCTGTACAGCCATGTCAGTGGCTGCATAGAGGCTGCTGTACCTACCAGAAGAAAGCCCATAACTAACTCCAAAAAGGAACTGCCCTGGTGGCAATCCAAATTAAAAAGGATCCACAACAAAAGAAAAAAAAATCATGAGAAAAATAAGGAAACATACCTTCCCTAAAGATAAGAACTCACTTGTTGAACTAAACAGGCAACTAAGAGGGCTAATTAGGTAAAATAAATCCAATTTCAAGGTTATTATAGTCTCACAGGCAAAAGACAACCATAAGACCTTCAGCTATATCAGACATCTCAAGGGTAACACACAGCAGTGTGCTGAATTGATGGTTACTGGTGCCATATTTAGAGTCTGGTGATAGAGCGAACCTGTTGGCTGACAAATTCAGTTCCAACTTAACCTCCCACTTACCCTCAGCTACCCCCAAGAAATGCCTTCTAACATAACCCCTCCAAGTATATCAAGAGAGCATGTCCCAGTTGCACTTGCTAAAGCCAAGAACACAGCCTCATTGGGCCCCTGATAACATTATGGGATGCCTCCTGAATAGTCAACTTCTTGTGGCCACTGGAGCCACTATTTTACTATAGCTGCAAAACTGGCTTTGTGCCATGAGAATGAAGGGCTGCAGCAGTCATTCCTCTTTATAAGGGAGGACCATCAACAGATCCAGGAAACTACAGACACATTAGTCTGACTAGTCTTATTTGCAAATCCATCAAAATAATTATCATGGAAATGATCAACAAAGACATAGGAGTCCTCCAAACACTTGATCCATCCCAGTTTGACTTTGTCAAAGGAAGGACATACCTACTGAACCTTGTGGACTTCTTTGAAAAGATTGTGAAGGCAATGGATGAGGGTAAAATGGTGGATAATGCGTACCTTGGTCTGGCTAATGCATTTGATATAATACTCCATGCAGGCATTGTTAACAAACTTATGGAACTAGGCACAGGCCCTTTATGACATGCTGGATAACCAACTGGCTCATGGATAGGACTCAGGAGGTTAGGGCAGTGAGGCCACATCCATAAAGAAGTTGGTCAAGAATGAACTCCTTCAGGGTTCCATGCAGGCCCCACTTCTCTTTGGTATTTACTTTTCAGAGGTCAAAACAAATGACAAAGGCCTTTGGCTGACCAAGTTCACAGATGATTACAAGCTGGGAGCAGTCATAGAATCCCACCAGGATGAAAACACTCTACAGGAAGGTCTAGATCAGGCAAATGACTGGTGACAAAGTTACGGCTTAAAACTAAATGCTAAGAGATGCATTATAGTTAATTTTAGGACAGCCATCCCAGAAAGCTATGCTATCAATAAAACACCCCTAAGAGTTGACTTGCTAGTTAGGGATCTGGGAACTCATATAGATAGCAACCTAGACTTTGGCCAACATGTGTCCTAGATTGTAAGATAATCCTTCTCTGTTGCTCAACTTATAAGTACGGCCAATGCATCTAGGTCCAGGGAAGTCATCATACCACTGTACTTGGCCCTCATCAGATCCCTAATAGAGTATAATGCCCTCTTCAGCATGTACATGGCCAGACGCATGCAGCAACTAGAATGTCTGCAAAGGTTCCTTACAAAAAGAATAGAGTAATAACTAAACATAATTTCCTATGGGGATTGCCTCAAAGCCCTATCTTTATATTCAGCCTCATACAGACTACAGAGAGGCAACCTATGTGTGGAATACAAGGCAACCTTGGATCCAGCTCTGATGAACACTTTGTACCTCTGCAAACCAAACAGTATTACAACTAATTGATCCAAAGATTTGAATTTTGCTTGTGACATAAATAGGACATGTAGGGGAGAAGGATATGTAGCTAAGATAATTGTTTATTCTCTGGAATAGGCTCCCTGTCCATGTGAAGCAAAGTCCCTCCCTTATCATATTTAAGTATAACTAGGACTAGTGGATGGGACCTCTTTCCCTCATGGACAGAGATCGTCAGTAATTCATATCAAAGCCAAAAACCATCCCCTATAAAAATGTCTAAAATATAAAACTTGTGGGTCACATTTTAGTTGCATAGCTAGCCTTATAAAGGCCCTAGTGGTTGTTAGCCTAGTTTATATCTATGAACCAATGAACCTGATGTCTCCTTCACTAATGTGCGTCTCCCCCCATTGTGTTACCGCACACCCTATCAGTCATCTCTGTCTTTCCATGCTACCTTACCTCTCCCTCTTGCTTACCTCTTACTTCTGTGATTTTCTTCCCCAACTTTCTCTTCTCTAAGATAAATAAAAAAATAAAAATGACACTTGTCCCACTATGAATCCCACACATACCACTCAACTTACAAGATATCTGAAGAATGTCAAAGACTGGCTCATTTTGGTGAGTTTAGTATAAATACTGTACTTTTTTCTGCCAAAACCATTGAGTGATGAAGTCATTAAATGATTATATTCATTTGAGTTTCAGACTTCATATCCTGCAAGGAATGTATGATAATGCCAAACCTGTTTTTTTTTACAAGTTCATACATTAATATCAATAATATGTAAAATCTGCCCCCAATTTTGGGTCTTTCTAATAACATTTTTTTATTTTTTGCTGTGTCCATAATATCTGAGCAAAGAAGTTGTAAGATATGCTCCTGTCCCACCCTGCTGCTCATTTTCCTATTTGCGTAATGTCTGTTCTACCTGCTGCTAGCTTCCTATTTTCATCTCTGTCCCATAATAAAAATGGGTTTCTAAAGCACTTATTTTTTTATCATACTGTGTGCGATAGATGTGACAATGTTGATGCCCATGTACAACCAGTGAGAGGTGTCACTCCTCCTTGAACAGCAATACTGAAATCTAACAGATGCTATGACTTGTGGTTGCCATAGATCACAGAAAAGACCTAAGTGTCATTGCTTGGCAGTAGGCAAATACGAAATAGGATAAAGCTTATGCATTTATTCTAACTACTTGCATGTCTCCGTTTGCTCATGAAGTAATTTGTAGAGGGTCAGTACACTGGTGGGGGGGGGTTGTATATTCCTATGACAATTTTTTGCTTTCACTCTGTAAACGCATAACATTCCCCTTAAATGTATTTGCCTGACACTTCCAGTGCGACTCCTGTTATAGTGTTCCTTGCTACTGCACTGCGATAGAGAGTAGTTCGCAAAGACAGAGGCTCAATCTCTTGAGTCCTTTCATTTTTTTGTTGTTAGTCTGCAAATGTGTAACGTTCCACTAATATGCATTTTACAGACAACTTCAGCAGGAGTGCTTCTGTGGCTTCCCTTGCTAAATCACTGGGAAGGAGTTTACTACCAACAAAGGCATGGGTTAAATCCCCTTGAGGCTTATCTTTGTATCTTGCTATCCAGAGGACAGCTGTGTAACATTCGCCTGATATGTGTTTTACTGACACCACAATATGAGTACTTTTGTGGCTTGCCTTGATAATTCTCTGTTTAGGTATAATGTCGGTGAACAGAGACATGAGTTTAATTCACGAGGCCTTTCTTTCTTTCCCTAATATCAGTCTGTAAATGTGTCACATTTTTCTGATATGTGCTTTAGTGATACCTTGGTTTAATTTCTCCAAATGCTTAAGTTTTTACATACCTTGATGAGAATGGACCCCATTCCCAAGTTGGATCATAACTGAAGTTTGTGAAATCAGTTTTTCATCAGTCTTTGAGGCTCAATATGACTGCTCTTTTTAGCATTTGCAATATACCCAGACTTGCTTCTTTCTGCAGTTCATAAGGAGTTACTTTTATCGCCAGCATATTTAGATATGTTTGCAGATTAGCCCAGTTACTCCTATTACAACTGGAACTATCTGTGTATCCTTATTCCACATTGCTAAAGTATCTGCTTGCAAGTTCTGTTATTTTACAAATTTATGTCTTTTAGTTTATAAGACCCTGTAGTCACTGGGTGTAGCAATTTCAATGATCAAAGCTATTTGTGTTTTTCTCTTAAACTACAATATCTGGTCTGTTTCTACCCTCTTAACTGCTGGTATGGGGTGATCCCACATAATTAAAGTGAGTCTGAGGCTTATCTTGCTAACTGTTTGGGAGGATATCAACATACTGCAAAACCTTAGGTTAATTTCCATGAGACCTGTCTTCTTTCCCTGTCATCAGTCTGCAAATCTGAGGTGCTTCCCTGACACCTTTATTGCGACTCATGTTCTATCTCACCTTGTTAAGGAACTGAGTGTATAACATAAGTGGATACAGCTGATGGTTCAGATCTCCTTAGGGGTGAATATTTTCCCATTTTCATGACATTTACATGATAACACAAGTACACTGATCAAACTCTGATGTTGTTAGGATTCGGGAAGGTCAGTACATCAGATTACTTTACTGTATCCCACTTCACTTGTCTGAATTTCACATAATTCCTCATTCAAGAATTGTCATACTTCCTTCTTCATTGTATTTTGCATTCCTGTTTTGGTCAGCAGCTCTCCTTGCAATTGTCTGTCCATTTCTGTAGTTTCTGCTCTACTAACACCTTTACACTGCACACTTAACCATCTTTAGCATTTCCCATTCACAGAACATTTGTACATATACTGCTTTAAATTATAGTACATTGGTAACATAGTTTTGCAGTCAGTATGCATGGACTCACAATGACTACCATAGATACATAAGCTGATCAGTGTTTACCGCAGCTGCTCATCCTTTAGTTTCGCCACATGGTGGTCTAACATGATCTGGCCGTAGGTCTGTGAAACCATAATGAGAAGCTGCTTATAGCATAGACAGGGTTGGATGCTTGCACAGGTAATAAGTATCAGGGCTTATTGCTCAAACAATATATATAGTGTTGGCTTGGCTATGATCACAGATGTGGCATTTCTTTACCCCACAACATGTCATTCTGTAATAGCAAATTCATAGTTTACCCTGGTGGTGATGGAGCCATACTGTAATCACTTTGTCATGGCCGTCAGCAACAGTCAGCAACAGTCTCCTCACTCCACCATCTGTAAGTAGGAATTACTGACTTCATGCCATAACTGATTGCTAAAATTAAGTTTGCATAAGCTAAAGCCTTGCAATATTAAAGAGCAGCTCTCACCTTCCAGAAGGTTTAACTCATGCTTCGTAACAACTGTAAGCAAGCTATGAATTACTGACTTGATGCCATGATTGACTGCTAAAATAAAGTTAACATGAACTATAGATATTTGATATTAAAGAGCAACTCACATTGTCAAAAAGTGTAATATAAATGTATATTTAGATGCATGTTTGCTACTGTTTCATCACAGGAATTGTGTTCCATTTCACAAATGCCATAACACAATCTGTACTGGTGATGGATTTTCTAGTGTTTTCTCTCTATCAGATGGCACACATTTTGATATTACAGGTATTCCCATCTGGTAAATGAGTACGGTGCCACAACAGAGGATAACAACAATATGCAGTACGTTTTTTAGAACCTCTGTTTGAAATGTTAGAAACTCCTTAATGTCGTTTCGGAAGATCTTAATTAAGTGAAGAAATGTTCCTATTCCCACGAGATATTTAAAAATAGTGATAAATCCTTCATTATATGAAGCTGGCTATATGACACCAAGTCTTTTGAAATGAGCTAGGTCACATGCATGGCACCAAATATTTTGAAATAAAGTAGGTCACATGCTTTTGTTGCATAAAACATGGCTCACTTTTTACTTTTAGCATTCTGAAGTTTCCTCACTTAAAGCACAGATATAAATGAAACAGGAAATTATTCAACACATGGCAAAATGTATGCCAAACTCATAATAGTTCAGTCAAAAAACAGGACATTTAGTATATGAAGAAAAAAAAGAGATGCTGCATATGATACTGGTCTGACAGAATATAAGAAGTAAACTAGGAATATATATATAAGAAGTAAACTAGGAATGTATGTTCATGTCTGTGGCATGTGATATTTTTCCATACATTTTGATTTTGTATAACAAAATAAAACTTTCCTGCATTTTCACACCACAAGGCAAAGATAATAAGTTGTCTCTGGGTGTGCTTACTTACTTAAACAATGCTGACTGAATTAGTCCAATAAGGCCAGAAGCTTCTTTTCATGGGGGACATGAGGTGATATTACTCAGCAGGGTAGTAGGAACATTGTACTCTTTTTGTTAAGCATTATGGGATCATTTACATCCACATGAGCTATTACCAACTCAGGCAGACAACACCTCAGTTTAACATCTCATCTGAAAGACTGAATGCTAAGGAATGCAACGTTCCCTTATGGTGTACTGCAGTATCAGTATTAGAAAATGAATCAAATTACTGGTATGGGAGTATAACCCATGAACTTCTGATCTTCCAGCATCAAATGCAAGCATGTTGTGTATTGAGGTACTGATGCAATAGTAACTGTACTAGCAAAGCAATTATTCCACACCTTCCTATTCAAATCAATGGGAAATTGAACCCCAAACTGGGAGGACATGGTATTTTTTATAATGATTTCCCACCTGTACCCTCAAAAATTAGTAAGAGAACATGGGTAATCAGTGCATGTCCTATCATATGAACTCTAAGCACATATGTTAGGTTGTTCTTAGCAACCACTCACAGTGCTTTGCTAGAAATATTGTAGTCATATGATTAGAAACAACGAGGAGCAACTTAAGCATGAATCTTCTACCATGGTTTTCTCTTGCAGGAGTGTATGCATGCATGTGTGTGTGTGTGTGTGTGTGTGTGTGTGTGTGTGTGTGTGTGTGTGTGTGTGTGTGTGTGTGTGTGTGTGTGTGTGCCTGTGTTAATTTCTGGCAGGAAACCAGATAGAGCTGGGCACAGTGGTACTAATAAATAGTGCAGACAGCTTGTTATACTTTTACTGTGATGTATATGGGGGGTGTCCTGCAGCAACAAGTTGAAATGTGACTGCTTTTTTACAGCTTTCACCAGTCATACATCACAGGTGATCATTAGAACTGGCCATCTATTTGGAAGGAGAGGCATTTGGAGAAAGCAAATCACAGGCCAATCACATTAAAATAATCAGTGCTGTGGCTTGGTGGGGGGTGGGGGAGATAGAGCATAGTATCTAAAAGTTACAAGTTAGACTATAGTACTGTGGTCATATGTTGTTTCTCTTTTTCTGACAAAAAATCAGTTATGTGGGCAGGAGTATCAGTATATGCTGCACATGACACAATACATTTACATTTATAGTGTGCGTGGCGCAATGGGTACATGTTTTTTTTTACTCAAGTATCTTATTTTTATGGCAGTCAGCATGTGGTGGAAGTACTTTACTGTGGCAGCTATTTCACCATTTTTGTCAATCACAAATTATAGATGACTGCTAGGAGTGGCTGGCTATTGGAAGGCAGTCTGAGGATGAAAGGAAAAGGTGAGTTGGATGATTACAATTAAGTGATTATTGCTGCGACTTGTTAGGGGCTGCATGCATATTCAGGGTATGTGGCAACTACAGCAGAAAAAGAAGCTAATACAAGCACAAGTATTGCTAACAAACAGAGGAGAAAAGGGATGGAAGTGAATTGCAAAAGCTCTTTACAAGTCATCAGTTTGAGTTCTAGTACAATGACCCACAAACTGAATATTTTGGCTAAAAGTTGGACGTTTGTATTCGGCTAATAGGCAAATATTAATGGATACTATGTTTCAAGGAATGGAACAACAACAAAATACAACAGGGCTGTCAACATTTGCTGTTTCTATTTCTCCTTTGAATTTCATTCTTTCATTATTCGAGGGCAGCTGAATACAAATCAGGACAGCATTAAACAATCCACATAACTCCAAATTTTCCAGACTGTCTTCTGAAGATACATCTGTTCTATAGCTCTATATTCTTTATATAACAGAACTTCATATATGATGAAGTTCCCATAGTTATCACAGATACTAACAAGTATAACAACACAATGCGTGAGTGATATACCAGCAAAAGAGACACCATGATTATCCAATGCTGCGGCATAAAGGGACAAAGCCCTAGATACAGCCCAGGTGACCAGGGTTTGATTAGTGACTCATGAATCTGAGACAGTGACAGGGTGGGATAGGTGTGCCCCATTCCAAGGTGGGAAGGTTGTCTCTTGGTATTCCCCTTGTAGTATCCCTGGTGAAGGCTGGGATTTAGAGGGGGAATTTGGTCCAAGGAAGCGAAGGGGGGAGTGGACATTAGAGGTTGCTATAACAGTTAAAGTGCTGACCTCACAAGCCTAAGGCACAAGGTTTGATTCTTACCTTTGAGTTAATTTGGCTAGGCTTAAAATGGCTGACAAAGGCATCTCACCTATGAACCTCAAATCAGACTCATTATGTTTTAAGTTTTTGTGATGACTTTTCCTCCACTGCCTGTTGAGCATCAGTCTCTTCCTGGTCAGTTGGCCCATTTGTTTCCTTGCACTGGGATGAGGGGTCATTTGGGAGAGGTTGCCATTCAGATAGCAATTGGGATGATTTGCATTTTTTCTTTGTATGGAGTTACCCCCATGTGCACTCAGTGAAGTGCTGGAGAGGGGGCATGCAAGGTTCGCCTGACAACAGAGGATGTCTCCACCCTTCTGCAATGGACATTTCCTTCTAGCAGCCTCTCTCTCTCCCTCAAAGCACAAGAGGTGGTTTCCTTCATCTCTTCCAAGTAAATTGCAAGTTATCCAGTGTGCTTCTGTGTGTTTGCAACCCATCATTCCACTTCCTTCCAGTCTGCCTCCTTCAGAGTCAGAACTCCTTTTTAATGTCAAAGAGCTAAACAAATAGCACATTTTTTGGCACTTACCTGTGTTTGTGAAACTGTAGTGTTTGTGTGTATGTGTGTAGGTTTATATATATATATATATATATATATATATATATATATATATATATATGGGATCCGGACACATGCTCGACTAGTATATGTCCGAATCACAAAACATCGAACACACATACACGAAAGCGGTTAATATCGACAAGCGCTTCTGTGTATGTGTGCCTGTTTTGTAGATCGGACTACAGTGCAGGTAAGGGAAAATTCCCTTTTTCCCACTGTAGTGCGATCAATAAAGTAGGGGGGTGTGAAGCCCCCCTGCAGAAACGTATATATATTTTTTAAACTACACACACACACAGAAGCGCTTTTCGATGTTAAGCGCTTTCGTGTATGTGTGTTCGATGTTTTGTGATTCAGACATATGCTAGTTGAGCATGTGTCCTAGACCCATATATATATATATATATATATATATATATATATATATATATATATATATATATATATACATACATATAGATATGAATGGGTCTATGTCAGAAGATCGAGTTTTCAGAAACTTTCAGAAACTTGAAATTCATATGATTGATTTTAGAATAATCATCTACTGTGATCAATCTGCTGTTATTAATAATATTTGCAAGAGATTGATTAAGGGTATAAGGAAGTGTGGGCATTGCAGTCAATGCAAATTTATTCTCGAGGTACAGGAAATTTTGATTACAACTGCTTTTACTGAGATGAAAGTTAAAGTTTGGGATGGGTGTAATTGTAGTGCAAGTGGGGCAGTATATATTGCTGTCTGCTCTTGGTGCAGCATATTTGATATTGAGAAGACCGATCGTTTTTTAAAAAGGAGAATTTATGAGCATGTGAATGATATTAAGAACAGGAACACTAGTAGTGCTTTATATAAGCATACATTGTCTTGTCCATCCTTCAACCATTTGTCCTCGAGCTGTCCTCGAGAGGGTTTTTGTAAGTCCTAGGGGTGGAACAATTGAAACAGTCCTTGAGTTCAAGGAGTTGCTATAGATATATATATATATATATATATATATATATATATATATATATATATATATATATATATATATATATATATATATATATATATATATACACACACGCACACATATATATATAGATTTATGTGTGTGTGTGTGTGTGTGTGTGTGTGTGTGTGTGTGTGTGTGTGTGTGTGTCGTTTTGTTGGAACAAATTGTTTGCTTTATGTACAGCTTTCTTTCAGTGATATAACAGGAATTGAATTCAGTATATTTAAATGTGTCTAAGAACTGAACATATCGTAGGAACTTCCACACTCTGTTGATTCTGGCTCATAGGGAAAAACAATAAACAGTAATTTTTGTATTATTTAGCAAACACTAAGCAGGGTACAGTATTGTTTAACCAGAGTGCAATATAGTAAAATAATTGTTAAGAATAATATTTAGTTAGATAGTTAATTAGATAGTTAGTAGTTTTACTTATTTATTTTAATTTGTTAACTAGGGTGCAACACTGATTAGAGTACATCAGTTTCAAGCTCAACCGAAGGTTATTCAGAAATATAAAATAGACATGCAAAAGAAAAAAAATCACATTACTAATGACAAAACAAACTGTCAATGGCTGACAGGATGAGATTCCATTTAACAAGTATCTCCCAGCAACCCCCTTACACATACACACACACACACACACACACACACACACACACACACACACACACACATTAACAGAACTGTGGAACTTAGTGGATCTGATTTTTTTTAACAAACTTGTATGTTATACTGTGAAGGGTGAAATAATTTCATAAGCTTTTGAAATGAAAGTGGAAGTCTGAACCGGTGTAGCTTAATACATGCACTAATTTTCCTACTTTGAGCAATGCAGAGCTTACACAACAACTAATGCAAGTATATGCTAATGGTGGTATTACACAGACTATTTCAGCTGAGTGATTACACAAATGACTGTGGCAAATTGTTACAGTTTTATATTGCTTTCTGAATGCATTGTAAGAGGAGATGAGAAATACTGTAAAATGTGCTCCTTTGATCTTACATACATCACTGATAATATTAATTGACCAAAAAACCCTAGATTAATACTGTGATAGATATATAGATAGAGCTATAGCTACGAGTGATTTTAAACAAAATGAAAACATGAGTACTTATCTAATTTTAAAGCGAAAACATTTGATTATATAGCCAAAACTGGTACCATATGCCTGTGCAGTATATTAACCAGTATTAGTTGCTGCTAACTGAAAGAAAATGTTCTTAGCCTTTTCAGGAGATTGTAAAAAGGAAATTCTGCAACCAATGTGTTGACAAAATAGACAATATTTTTGAAAGCATTTACTGCATGTTTAATGACAGCAAAATTGATATTGCATACAATATCTTTATATGTGCTACATTAACTATACTGGGACAGAGAATGATGGATTTATGGGTTAAATGTTTTTAGAGAATGGGGAGCCTATACATCAGCACCATGATTGGATGGTGTTAATGAACAGGTAATAGATGCCTGTGCTTATTCAAATTTTTTATTTTTTGAATGTACAGGTAATACCATCTGAAAACAAGTCTGAAGCTTCTGTGCAGCATATTAAGCTGCCTTGGAGTTTGGACTCAAAGGAAGGTAATGGCCTCCATTACTTTATACTCACTAAGCAGCACTTTTGCTGTAAAAAAAAAGAAAGAAAAAATAGAAGAGTTTGTGTGAGTGTGTGTGTGTGTGTGTGTGTGTGTGTGTGTGTGTGTGTGTGTGTGTGTGTGTGTGTGTGTGTGTGTGTGTGTGTTTATGTCTATGTGTATAGGTGTATGTGTGCATGAAAGTGACAGTGTGTGTGTGTGTGTGTGTGTGTATGTGTGTGTGTGTGTGTGTGTGTGTGTGTGTGTGTGTGTGTGTGTGTGTGTTGTTAATTGATACTTAATGACAGTGATTTCAGTGACATGAGTGTATAAATATTTAATTAAATCAAGTTTTGAATGTCTGAAGAAGTCGCTCAAACATTGAGCGACGAAAAGCGCTTTACGTTTATTTGAATAAATTTGTGTGGTCAAGTCTTCTGTGACACGTTGGATCTTCTTCTTTTTGTGAATTTAGTTTGTTCCAAGTACTCAGTTTGTCCTTTGTGTTATCATGGCATCTAACGGTCATAGCGAAGACGAGGAAGTAATCCCTTCTTCCCAAAACATTCCTAGAAAAAGATCTCTTTGTGAGGACGACGTGAACCTAACGGCTCTCATACTGGCACTCACGGAAAGAGTCGACAGGCTTTCCTCACGCCTCGACTCTCAACTTGGTGCAGCTGATTCTCTTAACTCACAAACTTTTGACGCCGGCAATTTGTCTGCCTCTATTCCACCAGGACAACGTACACCATCAACCGCAGCTGCTGTTAACATCACCAGTACGTTGAATTTACCGCAAGCAAACAACAATAACATGCAGCCTTCGGAACCTAACGTAAACAGCTTCGTTCCTTGTGAGCAGAACAACCAGCCTTGTTTAAACAACAACAACTGCTCTAATCCTACCTCTGAAACTTCTTTACACGAACGGACTAGTTCGAACAGCGTTGGGGAGCTTATTGGAGCTCCCGTATTCAAGGATTGGATTACAAATACTTACAACCTTAATTTTAACCAACAAACTGAAACGGAGCAACCGGCTCCCAACGCGGATACTCAAGAGGTGAGTGAGAAAGAACTTACAAGTAACTTGAAACTGTTAGATGTTAAACTGTTGAAAATTAAAAAACTGCAGCTGGAAGTTAACTACTTCCAAGAATGCTGTAGAATGCGGATAGTGCCTAAGGGGCTAAGGCATCATGTTTATCCAACTGGACTGGCGACAAACTCATTGTTCCACATAGAGTTAATTAACCTGTTTAATGAACAAGGCCTTGCACTTATGGAGTGCATGATTAAACATTACAGACTGCAAATAACTGAACTATTTAAAGAAGTCGATGAACTGAATAGCTCTATTATCAATCACAAAGATTTTACCAGATATAGATTTGACTATGACAGAATGTTTACCTCTATAGATCAACTTTCAAATAAGTTGAAACTTACTAAAAATAAAAAATTAAATAGAGACAGATTCGCTTATGACCACGGAAAAGCATACCCTAAACCACCGGGGTCTCAAAATGCTTCCGTTGACACTAATACCAATGACACCGAAATGCTAGAAACATTCATTGATGAACAAGCTACCAGTTTAGATTTCGATACACGGACTACGATGAATAGACAAAACAACAGGAGTAACAATACATGGGCTGGTCGCTTAAGGAACGGACGACAATTTACCTCCAACAGGGGCCAACAGAGTGGCCAACCAACATATGGCTCAACCCAAGGGAATGACCATGACAACCAGAATTTGGGTGCTATCCCTAAGAGACACTATGCTAACAACTATAATTACAACAACCAACAAAACCAATACCAACAACAACAAAAAAACCAATATGGTCCATCCAACAAACCGAAGAGATAGACCAAGAAGTGCTAAAACCTGCGATTATTTACAACAAAACAGGAGACTTCGTGGTTTATAACTTTTCATGTATTGACATTGAACCTTCCTTAGTTGACCTTTTTGCCAGAGGACAAACTTTTGTACCTGGTAATCATATGGACTTGGTACAATGTATCAAGGACATTAAACTATTCTAAGGAAACTTAACCTTAGCATTCTCTTAGGGGACTCACCAGCAGTTAGCCAGTCGCTTAAAGTAGTTAGCGAATACAATCCCATTTTACACCCAACTCTGTCTACATTCGAACAGGTCATGGAGCTTGATTTACGTAGTATTAAAGATAGTTTACACAACGGAATTTACAAGAATTCAAGGCAAAGAAGAAATATAAGTAAGGAAGAAAATGCAGCTCTATCTACTTTCAAAACACTTAATATTAGGGCTATTAAGCCAGACAAAGGTGGGGGACTTACTTTATTTGATAATTTTGACTACGTTGACAGAGTTGAAAAAATTCTGGCTAATGACACATATAAAGAAGTATCAATAAATTAGTTAAATACCGCATATAGAATGATTAAAGGTTACTACAGTGACTTATTTATGGATGGATACATTGACTTAAATAGTTACCAATATATCACTACCAACTGGCCGAAGATCCCTATCATGTTTGCAACACCAAAAATACATAAAAACATCTCGGACCCCCCCATTTAGACCATTAATAGACGGACGAGACTCTATTACTTATGCATCTGCTAAATTAGTAGACGATATTCTAAAAAAATACCTAGTGACTGAAGTTCAAATATGCAAAGACTCATGGTCTTTTCTGAAGAATTTTGATAACATTGCATACAGCGCTTTACGTTTATTTGAATAAATTTGTGTGGTCAAGTCTTCTGTGACACGTTGGATCTTCTTCTTTTTGTGAATTTAGTTTGTTCCAAGTACTCAGTTTGTCCTTTGTGTGTGTGTGTGTGTTTGTTTGTGTGTATGAAAGTATTTGTACCTGAAAATGAAAGTGAGACCAATCAGGCCATTATTTTACGCTCACCAAGCAGCACTTTTGCTATTTAGCAAGTGTGAAATTGAAAGAAACAAAAAAATAAATAAAGAAAATTGTGTGTACATGTCTGTATATATGTTTATTTTTCTGTCTGCATGTGTGAGTGTAGGTGTGCTTGTGTGCATGAAAGTGGAAGTGTATTTCTGTGTGTGAATGAATGAGAGAGAGAGAGAGAGTGAGATCGCTCAAATAGCGGCAGCCGCAGGTAAGAGATTTGCATAACTCTCAACCTCTTAGCTCAAGAAATCTGGATAACGCCTAAAATAAAAGGGGGAACAAAGGCACAAAATAGGGACATATTTTAAACTTCCTTCAATAACAGAATTTGTGTTAGCATGCATTTTCTGAAGGAAATAAAGTCATTATTTAGTGACGTCAATCCCAATGATTGACAACAAACCACAAATTTGAGAAGTAAAGGACCAAAAAAAAAAAAAAGTAATAATCTGGATTTTTTTTAATATTACATTTGGATGTAAAATACTTCCACCAACATCATTTACATATACTATAGCAAGTTTGAAACATTAGGCGGAGGAACTATTTTACATCAAAAATATACAAAACAAAGTAAATAAGTATTACACAACAATTTTACAGATAGCCCATTATCTAAATACATTAATGCCCTCCAAGGTCTGTGTTGCTGTGTAAATAATACTCTTCCAGGGGTGTAGAGGCCCTTCACCTGTGGCACTGGGCCACATGACACCCATGGGCAGGCATTATTTACACAGCAACACATGCTCTGTTGAGCATTATTGCTCACTTACCATACTGAAATTTTGCAAGTGCAGTTACATTATGTCCTGGAGACTGCTGATCACCAGAAAGCTTAATAACTGCTTTATAGGTGACAGCTTGGAATATGTGCTTATATTCTGATCCTGGTGAGAGTAGGAGCAGAGTACATTGATTCCTGACTCTTTCTGACTGGAGAGTGAGTGTCTGTGCTTAACGTACCTGATTGGTCTGGTTGCTATTCAAGGCATCTACTAGAAAAAGGCTACAAGCCTGCAGACCTTTGCATCATCTGGACAAGACTGTGGATCACCAAACAGGCCATGGCCTGCTTCTCTTCTTTAGATTGGTGCTAACATTTTTCTTCTGGTGAGAGAAGAAGCAAAGGAGTATTGTATCCCAACAGAGCGAAGCTGTGCTGAGCCCAGCATTAGTTATAGCCAGGCAGAAGCTATTTATGTGACTCCCCTCTTTTCATCATTCTTGATGAGCTAATTCTTTATTTTTTAATAAGTACTGCTTGATTTCTTTCTAAGTTCACAATATCTACCTAAATACTTCATCCTCAAATTTTCAGGGTCTACATATTAGTTTCCACTCGAGTGTTTGGCAGTGCTCTGTACAGACTCAGACACATTGAGTGACATTTTTCCTGTAAAAGGAGTATATAAGGAAACATTCCTCCTGGCATGTCTAAAGGTCAGTTCCCTGTGCTTTCTCCTATTAACCTGGTGAACTTGGGCATTCTGAGGCAGTGTAGCAACTGCCTCAGGTACACAGACAAACTTCTCCTCTTACCTCCCAGCACTCAGCTGTGTTTGAGATGCACTTATATATCCAAATTGGAAGCCGTGCACTCTCAAGCCAAGACTGGAATAGCTCGTCAAGAGGAGAAGGTCAACACCTGCAACACACCACATGCAGCACATAGCCCTCCAGAACACCCACTATCACAGCTCTCACATAAAAATACAAACCACTCACCCACCTTCGTGGAGGCTCTCAATAGAATTCTACCCAAACAGCAGAGACCTCTAAGGCAGAAATGCACATAACCACCACAACACAGCACAAACCACAAGACACATAGCTCACCTTCACAGTGTGCCCCTCAAGCTAAGCCCCTAAGGCAAAACAGCTTGCCCAGTACACTAATCATAGGTGACTTGATAGTGAGGCACACTGATGTCCCACTCACTAGGATGAATAAGGAGAAGGTAACAGTCAGCTGTCTATCAGGTGCCAGAATCTGACACATAACACATGCACTCAGGTCACTCCACAACAAGTACAAGTATGACTCTGTCACTGCCCATGTGGGTGTGCATGACTTGATATGCACCTCCCTGGACTACATGAAAGGAGGCATGGGGGATCTCTCAGATTATGTGGCTTAGGCAGGTTATGACCCTAGCCCTGAGCAGCATCCTACCGTCACCCAGAATGATACCGCAGTACAAGCAGAAAATGATTGACTTCAACAATTGGCTAAGTTTCTGGTGTCATTCTAAGGGGATCCAGTATCTGTCTACTTGGAATGACATGATTGACAGACCTTGATACTTTGCCAGAGATAGCCTGCATCTGTCACCCCTGGGTTTCTGGATACTAGCTAAGGCTCTTGCCACCCCTATAGTGCCCTTTTTAGGCAATGTTCCAAGGAACAAATTACCACTATACCTGCTATAAATAAATGCAGTCTGAGGGTCATGCTGCTCAATGCTAGAAGTCTAAATCTCAAGATGCACTTGCTCAAAGCACTCCTCAAAATGGACAACATCGACATTTGTGCTGTAACAGAGACCTGGTTTAAAGCAGCAGAAAGCACCCCTGCACTACCAGGTTATAATTGATTCCACATCTTTTGGCACAATAACATGGACCGAAACTCCAAAGGTGGTGGTGCCTCCATATTCATAAAGGATATGCACACCTCCAGACTAGTAGCCCAGCATAATGTATCTGAGATACTTCAGGTACAACTAACATTGGTTAAGAAGGAGATTCAGGTCGTAGCCTGCTATAGGTCCCCAACCATGTCCCAAGACTCTCACTCCACGTTCTTAAGTACGCTGGAAACTATTAGGGTCAAACGCAACACTCTCATACTAGGTGACTTCAACTACCCCTCCGTCAACTGGGAAAACTAGTTATGCACCAATACACTGGCCCAACGCTTCCTGGAATTCATCAGTTGCAATACCCTGGACCAGCTCATTCTTACCCCCCTAGAAAAAGCAACTTCCTTGACCTGGTTATTACTAACATGGGCAACCATTGCTCTACACCAATAGTCAATTCTTCCCTGGTTAGATCCGACCACAAACTAATCACCATGGAAATCCACATCTCACCCAAATCCCCCACAAAGGTTGTTGTTTATCTTTCGGCTTTTTCTGGTTAGGGGTTGCCACCACAGAACCCCGATCTGCTAATGATTGGCAGTCGATTTTTATGGTGCCAAGGTGCCAACCTGAAGTCCAACCTTTAACAAAGGCATGCCCATTCACGCATGTCTTTCGAATGCCACTTGACCATGGGGAGGTCATGCAGACTCCACACAGAAGGTGTTCCAGCTGAGAATCAAACGGGAGAACCTCTTGCTGTGAGGTGACAATGCTATTGCTGCACCACTGCGGCTTACATCCCCCACAAAGGAAACCACCATGAAAAACTTCTCCAAAGTTGACTTTGGGCTCCTAAAACAGAGGTAGCTAACATCATGGCACCCATGTCAATGGAAAATAGATGCATGACTGCCAAATCATACACCAATGCACTGTACAAACATTTACATAAATGCATGGAACTCGCCATACCCAACAGAACCAAGATGGTCTCCTCAAAACAAAAGAAGCTAATCTGGTGGTCTCCTGCCATTAATAAACTCTACAACAGAAGAAAGAAACTGTTGCAGAAAAAGGTGAAGTCCCAAGACTGGAAAAACTGCCTTATTAGCCTCAACAAAAAGTTGAGATCCCTTATCAAACCTCTAACGCCAGCTATGAAGGCAGAATTGCAACAGACACTAAAAACAACCACAAAGCCTTCTATAGTTATATCAAGAATCTCCATGGCAATAACCAGGTTTGCTCTGAGTTACTGCACAATGGTACCTCCTTTACTGCACCAACAGATATTGCCAACATACTGGCCGACAGATTCAGTGCCAACTTTACCCCTGTCTAACCCCCCCTAAAGGACCAATCACAATAACAGAGGAATGCCAGGCAGCCAGCATTACTGTAGCACAGGTTAAAGCTGCATTGTCCAAGACCAGGAATACAGCTTCCATGGGACCTAACAATATCCCTGGATGTGTTCTACATGAACTACAAAGTGAACTGGCACCACATCTGTGTGACCTGTTCAATCATAGCCTTACCTCAGGCTGTGTTCCTACCAAATGGTGCACTGCTACAGTCATCCCTCTCCATAAAGTGGGAGCAACTACAGAACCTAGGAATTATTGCCCCATTAGCCTGATGAGTCTGATATGTAAGGCTATGGAGTGCATCATCATGGACCTAATTAACAAGGATATAGGGAATCTCCAAACTCTAGATCCCATGCAATTTGGTTTTGTGAAAGGTAGAGCATGCCTGCTCAACCTGGTTGACTTCTTTGAGTCAGTCACCAGAGCTAAGGATGAGGGCAAGGCAGTTCATACAGCCTACCTTGACCTGGCCAAGGCCTTTGATACCATTCCCCACTCAGTAATTATTGATAAACTCACCAAACTAGGCATCCCTCTATATCACTAGGTGGGTTGTAAATTGGCTCACAGATAGAACCCACAATGTGAAAGTAGCGGGCTCCAAGTCTGATTGCCAACCAGTCATGAGTGAAGTCCCACAGGGAGTGGTCCTGGGTCCTCTCCTGTTTGGCATCTACTTCTCAAAAGTCCAGGCCAAAATGGAGGGACTCTGGCTGACCAAGTTCACAGACAACTGCAAGCTGGGAGCCATTATTAACTCCACAAGTGATGTAGACATCCTACAGAAAGGCCTCACTGAGACCAATGACTGGTGCCGAAACCATGGCCTTAAGCTAATGCCAAAAAATGCATCATCATCTTCTTTGGGAAAAACTCAGTTCCCATTGAGCACTGAAGGCTTTATAAGAGATCTGGGAACACAGGTTGACAACAACCTTTCCTTGGACCACCACATTGCCACTGTGGTCAGAAAGTCCTTCTATGTGGCACATCTCATTACCAAGGGTTTTGCATCCAGGAAGAAAGAAGTTATCGTCTCTCTCAACTCTTCCCTCATTAGGCCAATCATCAAGTATAATCACCCATTTGGCATGTACCTCACTAGACACATGCAACAACAGCTGGAAAAGCCACAAAAGTACCTCATGAAGAGGATCCTACACCTTAATCACATGTCCTACATGGACAGACTCAAAAAACTCCAGCTAGTCTCTATCTTGTATTGTCTACTCAGAGGCGATCTCTGCTTGAGTAACAAAGCCATGTCTGACCCAGCTCTGTTAGAAATGCTACATCTAGAGAAATCCCAATCCCTCTGCACCACATGCTCCAGAGACCTCAACTTCATTACCACAATCAACAGAACATGCTGGAGGGACAGATTCATAACCCAGAGACTGCCCATGCTATGGAACAGACTTCCCATACATATCAAGCAGAGCACCTCACTGGCCCTCTTCAAGAGAAATCTTGATGAGTGGATGTGAAATACAAAGTTCGCCCTGAGGATCACTCCAGTGGCTCTACTTGATAGAGGCATTGGGAACTAATGTCGGGCTGCACGATGCCAAGGCACTTCTATGGGCTAAGCTTATAAAGGCTCCAGGGCCATTAGCTTAGTACACACCTATGAACCTATGTAAAATGTGGTAGTTAATATGCGCTGGTAATACATGATATATTTTCAAAGCAGTAAAAATGATGACACATGTTTGTGTCAGAGATGTAGTGGGAGAAAGCCCTGGATATAGTCAGGAAGGTTCAGGTGCTTGACTGAGCAGGCAGAGAGGATGAGGTGTGCCCATCTTGTAGAGAGGGGATGGTGCTCTGATGGCAAGGCCCCCACTAGACTGTGGGAGTTTGCTTTGATAAGGGAAGGAGGTGTCAGGAAGTCATGGGCATGACCACCCAAACTGATCATGGTATACCCTGTTGGAGCATGTGGGGGAACATACATGCATGGAAAAGGGAATATATGTGGCTGTTATGGTGACACAACTACTGACATCACCATGTAGAGCACAATTAAGCCATAAGACAGAAAAAAAGCTGTTACATGTGGGATGCTAACTAGAACACAAAACATGCTCAGTACTGCATAAATTATTGGCCTTCCATCAGACAGTATAATTTCTGATTGGGTGGAGGCTTTGTAGTCAGCAGAAATAAGGCAAATTATTCAGAAAATGTATTGCCACATATAATTCTTTTGATCAGGTTCTCCACAAGTTATTGATTTTGAAGATAAATGTTGATTTGGACATTTTTCAACATAGGTTCAATGTGGTGAGATACTGTAAGAGAAACCTAAAAAAATAGTTATCAAAATGTTTGGGAAGCAGTGAATAGCAGTTTGCCAGTAAATGTGGTATACCTGGATCTTTCTAAATATTTTGACTATGTTAACCATGGTATGACATTAATTATCTAGATAAATTGATTGAATAGGCACATATTAATAAGATGGGTTTTAATGTTACTAAATGTAAACTTTTTCATTTAAGTGTATTACATTTGAGATTCCCATATACCTCAGATTCCCTTCTAATTTAGGAATGTGAAGGATTTGCTGATCTTGATATTGGAGTGGATGAAAATTTAGGGTTTAGAACCCATGCGAATTGAAAACTTCTATGCCACATTAAGAACTTTGTTATGAACAGTATCATCTAAAAATTTTAAAGTTGTGGGTAAAATTTACAAATTTACAATTAAACTGATAATGGAATATGGAGCTGATTTTTGCATTTAGTCAAGAAATAATATGATTCAAATGGAAAGAGTGCACATTTTTTTATTTATTTAACAGTTGTTTACCGGGAAAGTTCGACTTGGAACGAAGCCTATTTTCAGTTTAGGCCTGGGGAGAAATGCTCCAGATGCATGTCTTTGTAACATGGAAGAAAACCAGAGAAAATTCACACGAACACAGGGATGACATGCAGAATCTGCTTAGAAGGCACTCCAGCCAAGAACTGAACCAGAGAACCTCTTGCTGTGAGGCAACAACGCTATCAGTGCACCGCTGCACCATCCATTTTTCAAAATAAGGAAGAGTGAAGGGAGTAAAACATTTAACATATGAAGAAAGCTGAAATAAATTGAAGTTATTTTAAGTTTGTTATAGACTGATCAGGTGAGAGCCAATTTGGATAAACAGTGTTTTATAAATATCAATTAATATTTCATTTTCAGTGCATAACTAGATAATGAGATGAGAAGAAATACTAAGTTTTCATATTAACTGAAAAATGCAAATTGAAAACTAGGAAGGATTTTTTTCCAGTCTGGAAGAGGTAAAAGATGGAAATGTTGCCTTTAGAAGTAAGACAGACAAAAAAAGTAAATTCTTTCAAGAGCCTGGAAGATGAGTGGTATAGCAGTAAAGTTTATTGGATGTTACATTTATGGAAATTGGCTGGCAGTGACCTCATATGAGGTCTTATAGTCTTATAAGACATTGTGATGTTGTAAACAAATGTATGATGTAAAGGTCAGTAGTTTCACTATAAGGTGGATTAGTAACTGACTGACAGCAAGAATATTCAGAGTCAGAGCTGATGATGCTATTTCAGCTGAGTCATTTCTCACTCTTTGGTTCTCTCTATGGCCAGCTTTAGGGACAGCTTTTATTTAATTTATTCATGTCAGAGTTTCTATCAGAAGGAGAGTGGATCAACAAGTTTGTTGATGATTGTAAAATTAGATCAGTAGTGATTTTTTTATTTTCTAAAAGATCAAGCTAAAGAGGCTTCAAGAAAACTAGAATTATCCATTTTGGCATTAATAGGTTCATAGGTAGTTACTAGGCTTTCAGCCCCAAAGACAGTTGAGGAGCCTAACCTAACTTCCCATGTGCCCCCAAGCAGTCTATGGTTAGGTGACTTACTTAAGGTCACACTATAGGGAAATGAGGGCTAGAAAAATTAAACCAAGAACCACAAAAAATCCAACTCATAGCCTTAACCCTCTGTACCTACTGCAGCAGATGCAATAAATAGTGCTATTTTGAATGAATATAGTTAATATCTAGGACTTGGAAACAGTTTTTTGATAATGCATTTACTTTTGAAGATATCCTTCATATGGTTGTTAAAAAATGTTAGCAATAAAGGATATTTTGAGAAAAATGCTGTAAGGGATTAAAAAGTTTTACTTCCACTTCATAAGACAGTTGATAGATAACATATGTACTTTGACTTGATTTTATAACTGGTCCCTGATATTGAGTTTAGAAAAGAGTTTTTTTTTTTCTAGGCAGATCAGAAGGTTCAAACATATGTGTCACAGGATCACCTTTAAAACCTCGAAACCGCGTTTGCCCGACACACTAATGCCCGAAACGAAAAGACCGAAAACATAAAACGCCGACAACGCAAAACACCGAAAACCATTACACCAACACACTACACGTAAACAACACAGCACACTACATAACATATGCACTATCCCTAACCCAAACCCTAACCCTAAGGTCCGACACTACCACACACTTACCCTACCTGCACCCTAACCCTAACTCACTTACCCACCCCTAAACCCACAGTCCCTCGCTATCGCACACACACCCTACCTGCACCCTAACCCTAACTCACTTAACCCACCCCTAACCCACAGTCCCTCACCATCGCACACACACCCTACCTGCACCCTAACCCTAACTCACTTAACCCACCCCTAACCCACAGTCCCTCACCATCGCACACACCCTACCTGCACCCTAACCCTAACTCACTTAACCCACCCCTAACCCACAGTCCCTCACTATCGCACACTTACCTGTCCGCTCCCTAACACTAAATCCCTCACTCGATCGCACACTTACCGAGTCCGTCGGGTTCTCACCTTTTCGGTCATCTGCGTTTTCGGTATTCTCGTCCCGTCGGATTCCGTTTCGGGCAAACGCGAGTTCGAGATTTTAAAGGTGACCCATGTCACATGGACAGGTTGTTAGTGTTGTCACTACACTTGTTTTTTTATAGGTTACTTCAGACTGATTTTATTTTAATCTATAAATGTATGAAAAATTATCTTTTTGCAGCCAGTATAGGCACTGAGTTTAGGTTAAGTCATACAGGGGTCAGAATTTGTTATCTGTTTGTTAACCCTCTGATTTTTAAAACTACTCTGAGGAGTGCATTCTTTCATTGAAGTTCAAGTGTTTTTGGAATGTCCTTCCCTTCCAGATCAGAATGGCTCATAGTCTGGAAACATTTATGAAAATAAATGGATGAATATTTTGGAAATAGAGTATTTACTTTTCCATTAACTGCTGGCAAACTCAAATAAGATCTGTTACGAAGCTTCGAGTGTAAAGTTTACATACACTGAGCATTGAAATGTAAAATATTGTATATTGGTTTATTCATTTGCACATCTATATTTTCACAGTCATTTTTTCTAAAATGCAAAGGTCTACAAAACATTGAACTTGGTGAGACAAATTGGTATTGAATGTGCTTTATATGTTAGTATCAATGTTAGTATGAAATAATATTGAAGGGAAGGTGAGAAAGAAATGAGGGACACATGAGTGCATTAGAATAAAAATAGAAATCAAGGTACTATTAAAAGAACTCACAATATTTTACTAAAAGTCGAATTTTTGAATAATATCCCTCAGCTGCTATCATTTAGGCATAGATTCAGTTTTGTTCCCCCCATATTTACTCATTTTTCTTCGTGAAGTTAGGCCCTTTTAAGAGTACACACATTATTATGAGGTATAGTAAGAAAGCTTAGTTTTAACATAGGAAGGTTCTTGTTGGTCTGAACCACCTCTTATGCCTTTTAATAGCCACAGTTATGAATTTTAGTGTTCAGAGGCTGAGAATGAACATGGGACTAGTTAACAGAGGATTGTATTTCTGACAAAAGTGTTTCATGTATTCTGGAAAAAAGTAGTGGCATATTTGGTTTTGAAAAAATAACTACAGCTGAACTTGATTTATTAAAATGCTATTCAGCAATTATTTTATTTTAGCATTAGGTGTAGAGTTTTACAGACTACTTCAGGATTTACATTTTTATTTAATGATTTACCTTGAGCATGAATACTAAGCCATTGCTATAGCTAAGCAAACTAAAGGATAGATAGAAAGGAAATAATGCAGAATTAAGAGTTTCATATAACTTGGTGGGATGAATTAGATTATTCATATGATACATATTCTTTTTTATGAATATTATAGTTCATGTTTGCCTCTACTGAGCAGCTGAATGTATCTGACACGTTTAGGATTACAACATTAAGGTTAATTTACAAGATTTAACATCTATCAAGTGTTCACTGATTGCCTAAGCTCTCTGTCTCTGTATTTAATCTCCTACAGGCTTCTGACAGGAGATCTTTGACTGGCTTACAGGGCTTCCTCAGACGTAGCCCTGATAGATTTGTTTCATAATTACAAAACAAAGAGCACCAGAAAAACTAGATGCAGGAATCTAAACTTTACTTCTGTCATAAACCGAGTGTGCTGCAAAGACAGATATATGTTCCAAAAGACTGCACTATGGAACAGGCTACCCATCCATATAACACAGAGGTCATCCCTGACCTTATTCAAACAAAAACCATAACAACTGGATGGGAAATCATCAATTTCCCTCTGATATGCCCCCCCATGTCCCTTATGGACAGAGGCCATCAATAAGAAAAATATTATTATGAATAACACCCCCCTACTAATTCTTAGTTACCTCCCTGCTAGCATGCCTCCCCTACAAATTCTTAGTTACTTCCCTACAAAATTTCCCCCACAATATGGACACCCATGATACTCGAGACCCAAATGGTTTGGGGTGTGCGACTAAGTTTGTAAGAGCCCTTGTTGGTCTTAGCCTAGTGACAACCTGTGAACCTATATTGGGATGTGTAAGAAACAGAATCTAATATTTAACTTCAAAGATTTTGAAATCACATTTGATATGTTGTCTGCAGGCATTTTATATGTTATATGTTAACTATGTGATTTATTGTTTTAAACTGTTATTGAAATATGTGATTATTTATTTGAAGAAAGTTTTTACAGGTGTATTTTGAATGTAATATATAAAACTAAATTAAAATGTTTTAATTGATTAATTACTTTGTTAAATGGGCATGGTGGAGTATTTAAGGAGATAATGAACTTGTGTAATTGTTCATTCTGACGAAGTCTAAGGACGAAAATGCAAGGTTTTGTATTGTGGCATTAATAAACTGTTTGGGTTCACTGAACTGAAGAGGTGCTTTATTTGCTGGTTCTGCAAGTGCTTTGGTTGTTTTTGATTTTTAAAATCCAAAAGGTTTAGAATTTTTTTGCTAGGAAGTATTTGCATAGGCATTTTTCTCCACCAAGCAGACTTCAAAGAATTTTTCCTCAGGTAGATAGCAAATGATGTGTGTGGGATGGGGGAAAAACAGATAACTGCAAACTTGTTTTTGGGGAGTGTAACATGTTGGCAGACTTAAAATAAAATTCCCAATAGAGTACTGTCTGAAATACTGGAGGAGCAAATTACTATAACTAAGGAAGTGTATAGTTCTGATCTGGGACACTGGATTTGAGTTGCATGATCAAGTAAGGCTTTATTAAGTTTAATTTTATTGGCTACCAAAAAACAATTACCAAAAAATGGAAATCAAATTCTAAACCAACTGTATCTGAAGTACTGAATTTTGTAAATGAGATAAAAGAACTGGAAGTGGGATCTTTAGTAACGGGAATGAGCAAACTTCATAGAAATGAATGGAATTTGTGGGAACAATACATGCAGATTAATGTTCAGGAGAGGAATGAGGTCTAAAGGAAGGCAGGGATTCAGCAATCTATGTAATACTGGACTGAATGACAGTTGTTGAAAGAAAGAACCGTACAGGTACTGTATAATGGATGTAAATGAAAAAAATATTAATGTGATTTTTTTTTCTTTTCTATTAATGTATATGTCCCTATCTCTTAAGTGATAATTTGATAAAGGTGTGAAAAAGAGGTTTTCAGTAACTTTAGTTTCCATTCAAGCTGTTATAGCTTAGTAACAAAATATGCCCATGGTTAATATATTCAGACTTGTAGGTATCATTTATCATACACTGCTGACCATGAATCCTTATACTTTCACATACACTGTTGACCATGAATCCTTATACTTTCACATACACTGTTGACCATGAATCCTTATACTGTCATATACACTGCTGACCATGAATCTTTATACTGTCACATACACGGCTGACCATGAATCCTTATACTTTCACATACACTGCTGACCATGAATCCTTATACTGTCACATACACTGCTGACCATGAATCCTTATGCTTTCACATACACTGCTGACCATGAATCCTTATACTTTCACATACACTGCTTACCATGAGTCCTAATACTTTTACATACACTGCTGACCATGAATCTTTATACTTTCACATACATTGCTGACCATGAATCATTATACTTTCACATGCACTGCTGACCATGAATCCTTATACTTTCACATACACTTCTGACCATGAATCCTTATACTTTCACAATACACTGCTGACCAAGAATCCTTATACTTTCACATACACTGCTTACCATGAATCCTTATACTTTCACATACACTGCTGACCATGAATCCTTATACTTTCACATACACTGCTGACCATGAATCCTTATACTTTCACATACACTGCTGACCATGAACCCTTATACTTTCACATACACTTCTGACCATGAATCCTTATACTTTCACATACACTGCTGACCATGAATCCTTATACTTTCACATACACTGCTGACCATGAATCCTTATACTTTCACATACACTGTTGACCATGAATCCTTATACTTTCACACACACAGCTGACTATGAATCCTTATACTGTCACATACACAGCTGACCATGAATCCTTATACTTTCATATATAGTTGACCATGAATCCTTATACTTTCACATACACTGCTGACCATGAATCCTTATACTTTCACATACACTGCTGACCATGAATCCTTATACTTTCACATACACTGCTGACCATGAATCCTTATACTTTCACATACACTACTGACCATGAATCCTTATACTTTTACATACACTGCTGACCATGAATCTTTATACTTTCACATACACTGCTGACCATGAATCCTTATACTGCCACATACACTGCTGACCATGAATCCTTATATTTTCACATTCACTGGTGACCTGGAATCCTTATACTTTCACATACTCTGCTGACCATGAATCCTTATACTTTCACATACGCTGCTGATCGTGAATCCTTATACTTTCACATACAGTGCTGACCATTAATCCTAATATTTTTACATACGCTACTGACCATGAATCTTTTTACTTTCACATACACTACTGACCGTGAATCCTTATACTTTCGCATACACTGCTGACCATGAATCCTTATACTTTTACATACACTGCTGACCATGAATCCTTATACTTTCACATACACTACTGACCATGAATCCTTATACTTTTGCATACACTGCTGACCATGAATCCTTAAACTGTCACATACACTACTGACCATGAATCCTTTTACTTTCACATACACTGCTGACCGTGAATCTTTATACTTTCACATACACTGTTGACCATAAATTCTTATACTTTCACATACACTGCTGACCATCAATCCTTATACTGTCACATACACTACTGACCATGAATCCTTTTACTTTTACATACACTGATGACCATGAATCTTTATACTTTCACATACACTGTTGACCATGAATCCTTATACTTTCACATACACTGCTGACCATGAATCCTTATACTTTCACATACACTGCTGACCATGAATCCTTATACTTTCACATACACTATCTACCATGAATTCTTATACTTTTGCATACACTGCTGACCATGAATCCTTATCCTGTCACATACATTACTGACCATGAACCCTTTTACTTTCACATACACTGCTGACCGTGAATCTTTATACTTTTGCATACACTGCTGACCATGAATCCTTATACTGCCACATACACTGCTGACCATGAATCCTTATGCTGTCACATACACTGCTGACCATGAATTCTTATATTTTTACATACACTGCTGACCATGAATCTTTTTACTTTCACATACACTACTGACCGTGAATCCTTATACTGTCACATACGCTGCTGACTGTGAATCCTTTTACTTTCACATACACTGCTGACCATGAATCCTTATACTTTCACATACACTACTGACCGTGAATCCTTATACTTTCACATACACTGCTGACCATGAATCCTTATACATTTGCATACACTGCTGACCATGAATCCTTGTACTTTCACATACACTACTGACCATGAATCCTTATACTTTCACATACACTACTGACCTTGAATCCTTGTACTTTCGCATACGCTGCTGACCATGAATCCTTATACTTTCACATAATCTGCTTACCGTGAATCCTTTTACTTTCACATACACTGCTGACCATGAATCCTTATACTTTCACATACACTACTTACCATTAATCCTTTTACTTTCACATACACTGATGACCGTGAATCCTTATACTTTCACATACACTGCTGACCATGAATCCTTATACTTTCACATACACCGCTGACCATGAATCCTTATACTTTCACATACACTGCTGACCATGAATCCTTATACTTTCACATACTCTGCTGACCGTGAATCCTTATACTTTCACATACACCGCTGACCATGAATCCTTATACTTTCACATACACTGCTGACCATGAATCCTTATACTTTCACATACACTGCTGACCTGGAATTCTTATACTTTCACATACACTACTGACCTTGAATCCTTGTACTTTCGCATACGCTGCTGACCATGAATCCTTATACTTTCACATAATCTGCTTACCGTGAATCCTTTTACTTTCACATACACTGCTGACCGTGAATCCTTATACTTTCACATACACTGCTGACCATGAATCCTTATACTTTCACATACACTACTGACCATGAATCCTTTTACTTTCACATACACTGCTGACCGTGAATCCTTATACTTTCACATACACTGCTGACCATGAATTCTTATATTTTTACATACACTGCTGACCATGAATCTTTTTACTTTTACATACACTACTGACCTTGAATCCTTATGCTGGCACATACACTACTGACCGTGAATCCTTATACTTTCACATACACTCCTGACCGTGAATCCTTATACTGGCACATACACTACTGACCGTGAATCCTTATACTGGCACATACGCTGCTGACTGTGAATCCTTTTACTTTCACATACACTGCTGACCATGAATCCTTATACTTTCACATACACTACTGACCGTGAATCCTTATACTTTCACATACACTGCTGACCATGAATCCTTATACTTTTGCATACACTGCTGACCATGAATCCTTGTACTTTCACATACACTGCTGACCATGAATCCTTATACTTTCACATACTCTAATGACCATGAATCCTTATACTTTCACATACACTGCTGACCATGAATCCTTATACTTTTGCATACACTGCTGACCATGAATCCTTGTACTTTCACATACACTACTGACCATGAATCCTTATACTTTCACATACACTACTGACCATGAATCCTTTTACTTTCACATAAACTGCTTACCGTGAATCCTTATACTTTCACATACACTGCTGACCATGAATCCTTATACTTTCACATACATTGCTGACCTGGAATCCTTATACTTTCACATACTCTGCTGACCATGAATCCTTATACTTTCACATACACTGTTGACCATGAATCGTTATACTTTCACATACGCTGCTGACTGTGTATCCTTATACTTTCACATACACTGCTGACCGTGAATCCTTTTACTTTCACATACACTGCTGACCCAGAATCCTTATATTTTTACATATACTGCTGACCCAGAATCCTTTTCCCTGATTCTCTCTCATGTCTTTGATTCATTTGTGTATAGAAAGGCAATAACTTTGCTGATGCTTACTTTCATACATGTCATACACTGGTTTACTGATGAGCTTTCCAAGGGGTTGTAACTGACATTTCTCACATAGGCCAAGATCAGCATGCTGAATTCCCAAGAAAAAAAAAAAAAACAGAATGCACAGTATTTACTAGAATCCAAAAATATGCCAAGGATTCTGACATCATAATTTCTTGCGTGGTTGCAGATGTTGGGTTAGGTAATAAAGGACCAAATTCAAGTTTACTCAGGACATCTCCATGCAAACTACTAGTCCATTGAAATACAAATTATTCTTATTACATAAAAGTAACTAGTATCTTGGCTGTATACCTTCTAGATTAAAGCAATTTGTCTTAACTTGGCACTTATTAAGAGTGGAGAGAAAGCATTTGTCAGAAACCGCCTGCCTTGACTAATTGCTTTGATCAGTATTGCCTATCGAGTTTCCTTTTTTGTTTTGATGGAGAAGGCAGCCGTACGGAATTATAATGAGTTACTGGGAAGACTGGTTGCAGTGCTGAACCTGGCAGAATTGTGGGGAAGATTATTTTTCATACCCAGATGAAAACAGATGGAAAGTTATCTGAACTTATCATATCAGTAGGGTTACATTTGCTGAATGAAACAACTATGATAATGTACAAAATGTATTATCTTGTTGAAGGCTGTATACCACGTAAGGAAATCACACTGAATGCAATGCAGTCTTTCCCTTTTTTACAACAGCTGTATCTCAATTTATTCTGTGCACAGTCAAATATTTGATGTTTACCATTATAATGTTTTTTGGAACTGCTTAACCACAGCTTTCTTAATCTTAGTCATATTAGAAATGCCATAGTAGATTGTGTTTAGCAGTTGTTATTAATTATATTCTGTTTCTTTTTTTTTTTTTGTCTAGGTTTATGGTGGTCCTGACTTGTCATCACCAAGGCTGGCCCAGCTGTGTACCCCTAGGCCATCAGAAAACCCATTGCATGTCTCTAGCACTGGTAATACTGTTACTGTTCGATTAAAAACCAATGCATATGTCAGTGGCAAGGGATTTACAGCTTATTGGGAAGAAAGTCCAGGAGGTAAGAAGAAATAATTGAATAACACCTGACTGGTATGGTATGTTTGGGAAGCACAGAATATACCTTGTATTCTTCTTCTTCTTTCGGCTTTTTCCCGGTTAGGGGTCGCCACAGCGGATCACCTTGTCCGCACATTGAATGGCAGTGGAGTTTTACGGTGTCGAGTTGCCAGCCCGGCGCCCAACCTTCCACAGAAGGCACACTCACACGCACACCTAGGGCCAATTTAGAGTGTCCAATCCACCTGCAGCATGTCTTTGGGATGTGGGAGGAAACCGGAGCACCCGGAGGAAACCCACGTGACCACAGGGAGGACATGCAGACTCCGCACAGAAGGCACCCCAGCCGAGGATTGAACCGGAGAACCTCTTGCTGTGAGGCAGCAATGCTAACCACTGCACCACCGTGGCCGCCCACAGAATATACCTTGTATAAGCACTTAAATATGGCTAAAAGATGCACACTTTTTAATACTGGTCAGCATATTTACAAATGAAAGTATAAAACACTGAAGGTACAATTCAGATACACTTTATTTAAATAAATAGGTAAGAGATAAATACATACTTTCCACTTCTTTCTACAATTTACTGTGATATCTTGAGAATGTAGTTTTGAAAACAGGTAGCTATTATCAGAAAAGTTTAAGCATGAGGAAAACAATTCATCTCAATATATTTTTCTGTTTTATTAACCTGGGTAATGGACTGGTCCAAAACTCTACTATTCTTCTCTCTCCTCTACCTTCTACTCCTTCTCGCATCTTTCCTTTTCATTTCTTCTCCTTATTTCTATTCCTCTCCAATATTTTTCCAACTTTTTCTTTCTCTGTCTCTGCCTTCTATAAACCTCTTCTCTCTTCTCTCCTTGCACACATCTTTTTGCTATTCCAACTCCTTTTCTGTTAGTATTTTTAAATGCATTCTTAAGCCAGGTCCTTCGTATATAATTTGTTTTATTTTAATTTTTTTCTGTGTGAAATTGTTAGTCATAGTTTCCTGTATTGCAACTGTGTAGATTAAACTTTTGATTTTCTATTATTTTATGTAAGCCTTTTATTTATTACTCTGTCACAGTGTACAACCTAAATGCATACTAATTTTAATAAATATTCCCCAGGATTTATGAAGCTTGCGCCAGGTGCAGGCATAGCATCGGCGTTCCAACACCAAATATGGCCGGCGAGCAATCCAGGTACGAGCTGTTTCCACGTGCACTACCTGCGTATGCTACGCTCGCACAGCTTCCGGCCCCTGTATGATAATTACCCCATGTGCAGCAGTGTAGCATGCAAATGAAGGTATGTAGCGATCCAAGAAGTGGTGCAGGCATAGTGTAAGCATGCAGAAATGTAAACCATAAAAAACGGTATACATTTTTGCAAACATAAAATTGGAGCCATGACAACCGACCAAACACATGTATTATATTGTTAATATATGCCAATGGCTAAATATATAGCCATTGACATAAAAAAATGTACAAAATATAAAAATAACATTTAATTTTTTTTTACACTATTGCGAATTTAAGCGCAGGGCAGCTGTGAGCAAACGGGATCGCAAGGAAAATAGAAAAATATAGACTAAAACTGCAATGTAACACATGTCATGATTTCCCCATAATAGTCAGTGGCAGGCATGCTACACCACACCATGGTGCAAGGGTTGCTAAGGGGCTGTGACAGTGTTATGCACGGTAGCTAGGAATTAGTAGGCAATGCCATGCAAATGAGAGGATTAATAGTGAATCACAGATTCCCCACTGGTGTAAGGATGCACCTCACAGTGTAGCGTTATAACACCGAGGTGTGCCCTTGAGATAAAGATGACATCAAGAGAGTGGTGTGTCACCTTTGCTGTAAGCACATTGGAGCATTGCTAATCTGGTTTGCCCGTAGCTAAGCAAAGCTGCATGAAAGGGGTGTGTTGAACTGGCTATAGCTTTGCTTAGCTGAGAGCACACAAGGTAACCGAGTATGCATGTGAACAGAGATGAAAACACGCTTAAACTCGGTAAATGGGTTTGTGCGGCACGCACTGGAGATGAAACAGGAAGGATATAGGAAAATATAAGGAAATGCTGCAGCAGGGAAATTGGAGTACAGATGACTAATTAACACCTAGTAACCTACAGTGGGCCATTGACAACAGCTAACAAGGCTGCAAGCAACTACCTGGAGAGCAGGAAAGAGGAGGGGCTGTACAAAGAAAACAGTAAAGTCTCACAGCAGAACAAAGCAGAATTGCATTATATCAGCTACAAGACACATTTTGCAACACATGACTGGGCAGGGAAAATGCAAAACAAGAAAGTCGGCAGGTGGATGCATGCCTGACAATGGGAGGGGATCCAGGTTTAAAAGTGAATTAAAGGGCAACAGATTAATCAAGGCAGGCAAGCATAACTCCAGACTAAAGGCCCCACATTTGCAGTACTCACTGTAAAACCCATAATTAAGATACCCTGCAGCTGGAATTGCTCATACATACCCAATGACATCAGCAGCATCCATAGCACAACAGTATAAAGTGTGAAAGCACCTCACACACACTTGTGTATTCCCATATACTCTGCACCATTGGTGTATACAGACAGGGAACTTTTAATATGTACATGTTAGGGGCTGCCATAGCTTTGATCCACCAGCATGTGTTGGAGACTGAAAGTGGTGTGGAAGATGATGCTGACAACCACCTCAGGCACCAGACGAGGAGAAGAGTGTTCAGACCCAGGGTAACCTACCAGGGACTACATGATCTGGAGATAGTAGAGCATTACAGGGTGGACAGGGACACCCTACAGCAACTTGTGGAGCTGTGCTGGCCACACCTCAGAGCCAGAAAAAACAGAGGGGAACCCATCCCAGTAGATACGAAGGTATGTGTAAGCCTGAGAATACTAGCTACAAGTACCTTTCAAAGGCCAACTGGGGATATCATGGGGATCTCACAGGCATTAGCATCCAGGGTACTTCACCAGTTCCTGGATGCCATGTTACCACATGCCAATGAGCACATATACTTTGCCCAAATGCAGGAGGAGTTGGCCAGCAATATGCATCTCTTCCACCGTGTGGCAGAATACCCGGAGGTACTGGGTGCAATAGACTACACACACATACATATCAAGTCACCACCCGGTGAGCAGGGTAGGTGCTACATAAACCACAAGGGATACCCCTCCATCAACTTCCAGGTCATGTGCAATGCCCAGGCCATTATCATGGATGTGTGTGCTTGCAGCCCTGGAAGCTATCACAACTCCCACATCTGGCATGCCTCACAGCTGTATCAGGTATTTGCCAGGGGGGACATCCCATATGGCCTCCTGGTGGGGAATGCTGGCTATGCACTGGAACCGTGGATGATGACTCCCATCAGAAATGCACACACACCCATGCAAGAATGCTATAATGAGGCACACGCACAAACCAGCATCATCATAGAGCATGTGTTTGGCATGCCTAAATCATGGCTCCGTTGCTTGGACATATCTGGTGGAGCCTTGCAGTACTCTCCAGGCACGTGTGCCCACATCTTCATTGTATGTGCCATGCTACACAATATGATCCTGTGGAAACAGCTGCAGTAGGGACAGAATGGTGAAGGCCCTCACAGCCCACCACCATTGCCACGGGCCCCAGAGGCAAAGAGGTACTCAGACCAAGAGCACCCTGAGCCAGCCCAATTAGGCAGATGGAGGCATGCCCAGTATGCCCATGCCTTGGCAAGGAGGGAACATATAGCACACACACTGACAGTGTAGGCACCTTTGGACTGACACCTTTCTCCACCTGCACACACAGTAAAAATGGATGGCACACGTACAAGACTACCTGTAAATTGTCATGTATAGGCAGTCTACTGTGTGCATCCAACATAGGCAGCCCTCAACTATTGCACACACAACTGCTATTGGCACAAGGTAAGTCAACACCTGAACAGTAAATTAAGCTATCAGCATGTGCTAATACTGTATGTATAGGTTCATAGGTTCATAGGTAGGTACTTGGCTAACTGCCCGAGGGCATTCATAAGCCTAGCCAAAATGTGTCAGCTTTTGCCACCCCATTGATTAATTAACTGTCCCTCTGTGGAGCAGAGCCAATGGCGGGTTCTCTGGGGTGTATCTACTGTTCCCTATCCACTCTTCAAGGTTTCTCTTAAAGAGTGTTAGTGAGAGGCTCTGTATAACATAATTAGGGATGTTGTTCCAAAGAATGGGGAGTTTCTGTGACAGCATCTTCTAGTTATTGTTGTGGCAAGGTTTACCTCAGTACAACGTGTGGCTCACTGTGACATGGATTCCCATAGGTGGAGCATATCCATTAAGCCTGAGTTGGACATGGCTTTGTTGGCCAGCAGAGATCATCTCTGAGTAAATGAGATGCTGTTGAGTAAAGCAGGAGTTTATTCAGTCTGGCTGCATAGGACATATGTTTGAGGCGAGTAATCCTCTTGGCGAGGTACGTTCGTGGACCTTCCAGCTGTCGGAAATGTCTTCTGAGGTACATCCCAAATGGGTTATTATACTATATGATGGGACTGATGAGTAATGAGTATAGGGGCACTATAACCTCAGTATGTCTAGATGTGAACCCTTTAATAATCAGATGGCCTACACAGAAGGATGTCCTAACTACTTTGGAGATATGATTGTCAAAGGAGAGATCACTATCTACCTTAGTCCCCAGATGCCCTATTACCTCATCTGTATTAAAGTGGCTGCCACTTATGTGTTAATATGTGTGTGTTTAGTTTTTCCAAAATGGAATGACCATGCAGGTTTTGGCACTTAGCTGGAGGCCATGACTTTGACACCCTGTGTCAGCCTCTGTGAAGCCCCTTGAAGGATGTCTGTGTCAGCTGGACTGTCAATTATGGCTCCCAGTTTGCAGTCATTGACAAACATGGTCTGCCGTAGTCCAACTGTGTTTGCCTGTACCTCTGAGAAGTATATGCCAAACAGTAGGGGTCCCAGGACTGAGTCCTGTGGGGCACCAGTTGTGACTGGTTAAGAGTTGGACCTGGAGGCTGCTAGTCTTACCATGTGGGTTCTGTGTGTAAGCCTGCTGGCAACCAATCCTGTGATGTATGGGTTTATGTACAGGCTGGTGAGGTTATCAATAATACCTGAGTGGGAAATGGTGTCAAAATCCTTGGTGAGGTCCAGGTAGTATGTGTGAACCACCTCTCCCCTCATCTAATGTCTTGGTGTCTGTCTGGAAGACGTCAAACAGGTTCAGTAGGCATGATCTGCACTCAACCAAGCTGAACTGGGTTGGGTCAAGTGTTTGGAAGTTACCAATGTCTTTGTTAATGAGTGCCATGAGGATGCGCTCCATAGCTTTGCAGACCAGGCTAGTTAGGCTTATGGGGTGGTAGTTACCATGGTCAGTTGTGTTTCCACCTTGGTGAAGTGGAATAACTGTTGCTGTGTGCCATTGTATGGGTATGTAGCCTGTGTAGAGGCTGAGGTTGAAAAGCTTAATTAGGTGGGGGGTTAGTTTGTCTTGTAGTGTTTGCAAGATGCAGTCTGGGACACCATCTGCCTCCATTGATGCTGTGTTTTGCCATTTGAGAGGGCCATTTCCAACTGTGTGTCTCTGATGTCTGGGATACTGTACTTTTTGGGTATTGTTGTGGGCTCTTTAGGGGGTGAAGTTTGCAATGAATGTATCTGCAAGGATGTTGGCGATATCAGTAGGGTCAGTATATTTTGTGCTATATTGCACCGGCACTGTGCAAATCTGTGTGTTACCACTTAGATCCTTGACATAGCCAAAGAAGGCTGTGTGGTTATCTTTCGAATCCTTGCCTATTTTCCTGTTGATGTTAGCCTTGGATGATTTCATGAGGGACCTAAGTTTCTTACTAATACTGGTCATGGATGTCTGTCCTTCTTGGGATTTGCTGTTTTTCTGGACTACTGTCCTACTTCTGTTGTATAGCTTGTTTATTGCAAGGGTCGACCAGACTGGTGTCCTTGTCTTGGAGGAGTGAGTCTTGGTTTACCAGTGGTGGCATGATCCATACATCCTTGTAGGTACTTATAGAGTGCATTTGTAAATCTTTCTGTATCTTGAGCAGTGTTTTGCCTTAGTGTGAGGGCTGTGAAACCTCCCACCTCTGTCTTTAGTAGTGTGAATTTAGCTGTAGGAAAGGTATTCACTTTGGTTTCCTTGGGTGGGGGAGATGGTTGTTTGTGGAAATCATCAGTGAATAGTTCATGGTCAGATCTAACTAGTGACTGGTTTACCTCTGCTGTGGTGCACCTGTCACCCATGTTGGTGATTACCACTTCTAGTATGTTTCCACTTCTCATTAGGGAGTTTACTAGCTGATACAGGGCATGTGAGGTGATAAATTCCAGGAAGCTCTGGGCCTGGAAGTGAGTACTCGAGTAAGTTTCCCAGTTAATGGTAGGGTAGTTGACATCGGCTAATACCAGGGTGTTTGGTAGGACTGTCATGTTTTCCACTGTCTCCAGGTAGGTGGAGTGGTGGTCCTGGGTCATGGAGGGTGATCTGTAGCAGGCCACAGTTTGCATTACAGTTGTGGCTCATGATAGCTGCACATGGATGATCTCAGAGGTATCATGGTGCCCCACTAACCTAGAGGTGTAGATATCCCTGATGAATATGGATGCACCCCCTCCATGTCTGTGTCAATCCATGTTCTGTGGCCGAAATGTGTGGTATGGGTTGTAGTCCGGTAGTGCTGATGTGCTCTCAGGAGCCTTAAAACAGGTCTCAGTTACTGCACAGATGTTGATGTTCTCCATACTGAGGAGTGCTGTGAGTGTGTGCATGTTGTGATTACAACCCCTGGTGTTGAGTAGCATAACCCTCATTGATTTTGCTACTGTGCTGTTTACGG
>NC_056728.1:125100945-125107051 GCF_019279795.1 Protopterus annectens
CCCCACACACATATAGAATATGTATAAAAGCAGTTCCTATACACCTGCATCTGCTATGTACACCCACCAACATCTCCCCCACACCAAAACTAATTACAGCAATACATGCTGTCATACCATAATCAATTATTCACCCACTGTTCGACATCTGCTGAAACCTTAACATACCTGGACAGAGACACACTAACATGGCCCTATGTGAAATAGTTGCTGTTATACAATGGAACAGCTGCTGATGTTACAGGGTTTGTTTGAACTAATCCTGTTTCAGAGGGTTGAAAAGTAATTACACCAGGAAGTGTTACCAATTACTGATTATCAGCACAGTATGATACTCATTTACACCAAACTAAAGATGTCTGGTGAGCACACTGTAAACCCCCTAACATTATATGCATAGCCATACAGCCTTGAGCTAGTAAAACATTCTGGCCAGACTGAAGCATATGCAGAAGTATTAGGTACAGACAAACCCTGCACAAGTAGCAATGTTCAGAAATATAACAGCAGTACTCACATTTAGACCAAATCTTCTAGGCATTACACACAATATATTTGTGTTTGTCTCCATACAGCTGTTGCAATAGATTTCAAACAACACTTCCAGGCTGTCTTCCTCACAAGTAAGGCAAAGGGACAACGCCCAAGCGGAGTACTCAATTATACTCCACTGTTGCCATGGTATTGGCTAAGGAAGTAGCTGCACAGCTGATGTGCATGTAATTAACTACTTTGGAACACCAGTTGGTGATCAGGATCGCACATGTTACTGATCTCTAACTATAAAAGGATGCCTTGTCACACATTCAAACCATCTGTATCTACTTGCAGAATAGTACAAAATACCCAACAGAAGATTGAAACACAAACCAAAAACGATTAATATACCAGTCAATAACACCTCCAATTACTAAAAAGGTATGTATAACATTTAGTATGTCTGTGTATGTAGTACCTGTTCTGTAATAATTACAGTGTAATCAATGCATATAGTGGAAATAGCTATCTTGTAGCAATGTATTGTTGAGCAGTAGTAATGCTTGCAGTATTCTAGGTGTGTACTGCTGTAGGTCACAAGGCAAACTCCTCATACACCACAAGGGATGATATATATGGGCTTGGAATTCACCAGTTCCTTTCTAGCCACTGTCAGTGTCAGGGTTGGTCCAACAAGTATGTGCTATAACAGGGATAGTATATGTTGATATATTGTAACAGTAGACATATGTATGGGTGTATTAGTGAGATGAGCATGTCCAAGGTGGCCTTACTGTGCAAATATGATTTGCATTGTGGGATATTGTGCCAATAACTGTGTAATGTACAGTATTTTAGGCAGATCTGTATTCCATTTTACATAGCATTTCTGTTATGTTATGCAAACATTAGTTATGTTTATTGGCAATTACAATACTCAGTAACAGGATACATATGACTTGTATTCATCTGACAGTTTAGCAGCATGATAGGAAAGAAAATTGGAAGAGCTAGGTAACTATCCATGCACATAAGGCATGTAATATCTACCTCTCTAGTATAATTTGCAAGCAATAACAGCTGTGCATGTGTATATGATATGTAAATGTGTAGTGACCCTTGTTACAGGGCTGGGCCAAATGGCTATGTGCGCACCTATATAGAGTGGATATTGAGAGTAGAGACACACTGGTTGAACTTTCAGGTTTGTGTAGCCTAACCTCTCATTGCCAACCTAACAGCCGCTTGCAAATACTGTATGTAAGGTTGTGCACAGTACTAGTAATGAAACAGGTTGCATATCATCTTTAACTCCAATGTAACATCTGCAGTAGGAGTGTAAGGTGTAGGAGACTGCTGCCCATGTGTAATAGCTGCTTCATAGGTGATGGCTTACACTATCTGATTATATCCTGATCATGTTGATATGGGCAGCAGAGTCTATTGATACTTGACTTTGTTTGGGGAGTGGGTGTCTGTGCCCAAAAGTGCTCATGGTTCTGGTGGATATGTGAGTATATACCCAGAAAAGGATACAGACCTGTTGACACTTGCATCATCTGTAATCAACTATCAGGATGTGATGTGCTCCTCAGAGGAGGATTGTTGCTAAAGATAGCTACTATGTTTCTGTAATAGCCAGTGTTGTCACATCCATAACACAAATATTTACTTCTGAGCATCACTGTTTAAAACATCTTCATAAGCAATAAGTAAACTAAATACTGTACTTGGTACTTGTAGTACTTAATGCTCATACAGGTATGTCCACTAGTCAGCTACTGGTGTTTACTAATGTCAGCTGTGTGTATGTGACCATCCTGAGGGAATGTAATCTCTATGCAAGTACACTGCCAAACCCACCTAACACCACACCCCACACCTTGTCTGGGATGCAGCTACATGGGTAAGCTGGAAGGCAGTCCAATCTACAGCCATGAATGGACTGGACAGTCATGAGGTGTAGGTTAACACATGCATCTCATCACCACAACCAACACATACCCTTACCAGAACACAGTAAGGACACCCACACATACCATCAGATATCACACACATTAACAGAGGCTTCTAAGTATCTGGCCAAGCAAGAGACCTCCTAAGCTGGAACAGACAGACAATGACATAGTTTGCATAATTGTGCCACACCTCAGAACACGTGGCCAGAAACATGCTCAACAGTACTCATTTGGGAATGCAAACTCTAGCACTATGTTACACACCAAGCTATACGAGGGCAAACATACTGTCAGCTGCCTGTCTGCCATGATTAGCCACATACCCATACACTCAGACCACCTTTTGAACTATACACATGGCTCTGGCATATTCCATGTTGTTGTGCAGGACCTGTGATGCAGTAGCCTGGACTGCATGGAAACACACATGTAGGAACTGTCAGGTCTTGTAGCCCATGCAGGTATGTCCCAAGGCCTGGGTAGCATTCTGCCATTGGCCAGGGACAAAAGGATTGTATTCCACAATTGTCTAATGTACTGGGTTAATTCAAAGGGTATCCAGTATCTCTCTGCCTGGCATAACATGGTTGACAGACCATGATGCTTTTCCAGACAGGGGATGCACCTGTCACCCCTGGGAATCTGGATACTGTCTAGGGCTCATGCTTCCCCTATAGTGCCTTCATCATGCAAAGTTCAAGTGAAAGTCCACTGCTGTAACAAGGACAGCCAAGCAATAAACTGCAGGTCTCGCTACTCAATGATACATTTCAGAAACTCAATATGGACTCACTTACATTAATCCTTAACATGGAGAACATATCTATGCAGTGACTGAGATATGGTTCAGTGCTCCGGAGAGCACACCTGCATGACCATGTTATAACACATACCTCACCTCTTGGCCATTATCCTTTATTGGAACACACGGGCCACAGGTGTGTCCATATTCCTGAAGGGTATGTACACCCCCATGCTAGTTGCACTTGCATAACTTCAGATGCATTATGCTGAGCAGCTACCTTTGTGCCAAAATGGAATCCAAATTGCACCTTGCAACAGATCACCCACCATGCCACAAACTTCCCAACTGTCATATTGTGCTGTAATGGGGAATATTAGGTTTGAGACAAAAAAACATAATAATGGCTACTCTCAACTATCCCATTATGAACTGGGAAGACTCCTCATGTACCAACACCTGTACTTAATGCATGTTGGATTTTATCAATCCCAATGACCTGGATCACCATAGTCACACAAACAGGGCTAACAGTATGCTACACATAGTCAGTCTTCAAAGCCAATTTATGCTTCTTAAGAGTGAAGTGGCGACTGTCATGGCACCCATGCAGATGGACAATGCATATGCAAATGCTGAATCGTACACAAATGCACTTTAAGCACTCACATAAGTGCAGTGATTGTGCCATTGAAACAGAACCAAGATTCAACCAAACACAAACAGGAAGGCAAACTGGTGGTACCCTGCCTTAAACTGCACCACAGAAGGTAGTAACTGTTGCAAGAGTGAACACACATGAGTGGAGGTGATCCCTGGTCAGCCTCAGTAAGATGCAGATACACCATATAAAACCACACAAAGCTACTGTGAAACTAATCAGCCACATATTATGAGGCCAAACACAGAGCATTCTATAGATATTTCATGAATCGTAATGGCAACAACAAGACCTGCCATGCTTCACAGCACTATGGCATGAGAAGTACTGCACCTACAGAAATAGCACCTTTTCATCCAGAGAGGGCCTTGGATAACCTAAACCCACTCTCACCTCCCCCCTAATAGGTACACATATTTATATATCCATGTACACTACAGAGCCCCTGTAATAACAACTATGCAGGTACAAGCTGCACTCTCTAAAGCCATACATATAGCTTGCATGGGACCTGTCAACATCCCAGGGTGTATCCTACACAAATGTCAGAACAATTTGCTCTCCACATACACATCATGTTCAATCATAGCTTCGTGTCAGGCTGTGAACACACTGAATTGTGCACAGCAACAGTTATCACACCCCACAAAGGGGGAGACACCACTGATAACGGGAAATAGTGCACTACTACCCTGCTGAGTCTGGTCTGTAAGGCCATGAACCTTGATCAACTTATTTGATGTAGTCAGTACAGATGTAGATGACAGTAAGGTTGATTCACACAGCATATCATGACCTTGCCAGGTCTTAGGACACCATCACCCATACTGTGTTCCAGCTACACTCAGTAAACTAGGTGTATATTCCTATGTCACAGGAGTGGTTGGCAACTGGACTGCTGGCAGAACCAACACTACAGAAGGTGTCTGACTAATACACACACATCAAACCAGTGTGAGCTACAATAATACAGGGTTAATTCCTGGTACTCCCCCTCTTTGTTATCTATACCACACAGACTAACACAGAAAGCATCTGCCTATTGAAGTTTTCAAATGACTATGAACTAGGAGTAATAGTTGACTCAGTGAGTGCTGTGGGCAACATACAGAAGGGCCTTTGTGGGTCAGATGTGTGGTGTGTGACTTATGGCCACAATCTGACAGCTAAGTATTGCATTGTCATCCCCTATGTTAAAACCCTGTACCCGTGAACTACTACCTAGGCAGCAGTCAACATAATGGAAACTGTGTGTGTATGGGATGCAGCTGGCCAGTAGTCTTTCCTTTGATAGTTACTTCACCACACCAGTCAGGTAGTCGTAAGTGGCACCCCTAATCATGACAGGGTGCCATCCATGAATATAGAGATCATTGTTCAGCCATGCTAACACTCAAGTGACCCATAATAGATCATATATTTCCTTTAAGGGTTATTGGCCATGTTAAGATGGCCTACACCAGCCTTCCCAATCCCTAGCTCCATTATGTAGCATGATGCCTACCCTGAATAAAGCCATGTCCAACCCAAAGATGTTGGACATGCTACACTTATACATCCTGATTTCAAATAAACACATACTTCATGGACATCCACCTTTCTAGTACAAGGATCACAACATGCCTGACAGATCCCTATCCCTTACACTTTACATACTCCTGCCATACTATGCATCCCTGTCCAGCAAAGCTGCACATTGCCCTTCTTTGAGACATGGTGTGATGACCGCATGGCAAATATATCAGTAACCCTGTGGATCAGTTCTGTGGCACTGCTTGAATTGGCCACTGAAACTTACTGTCTGTTGGCTACAGCTAGGTAACCTTTCAGCCTAGGCTCATAAATGGTCCAGGGCATATAGCCTACTAGTTCACTATGACCATACATGCTATAGTTGATATCCAACCCTGAAAATACCATCAAGCTAGCCATTGTCCCATGTGTTTCATATGTATAACACAGGTAATACATGGCAGGATGCTAAACTGCTGTACAGTGCCATGTAGATGTATATGGCAAAACACATACATGTAAAGCTTTCTTTGAGCAAGTCTGCATGGTCACAGGCCATGTCTCTTAAGGCTGTGTATGTACTATATATGTGACATATACACAGCAGTAAGGTCTATTGCATTAATGTGAACACATCCAGGCATGTGCTGATAGGTAACAACACCAGTACAAGCAAACAGACATGCCCACATCAAGACAACATCCACATGGAGTATGAGCAATGTCATCACTTGACACACACATATATGATAAAAA